>NW_020954576.1:81632859-81673718 GCF_900497805.2 Vombatus ursinus | reverse complement strand
CAACAACAACAACAACAACAACAACAACAACAACAACAACAACAACACAAACAAAAACAGTCTCTAATCCCAAGGAATTTACATTTCAATAAGGGAAGGCAAAGCATCTAGGGATGCTGGAAAGGGGTGGAAGGAAAGTACTGGTGAGGAGGCTGAGCTGAGAGTCATCTGAGATGGGAATGAAGTGGGGAAGGGGGCTTATGAAATGGCAGTACCAGTGAAGGACTCATCAGTCAGGAAGGCAGCCCCCAAAGTGGAGACATCTCAAGGTGGGCAAGGCTCCTGGTGAGGAGGTGGAGCAGTCTGGAGAATGTTTAGCTGGGAGTGAAGTGAACCAGGCTGGGGCCTCTCATGAAATGCATCCAAGTCAAAAGCTTGGCTATATTGGAGAAGGCAGGAAATAAGGCGAAATGAGCCTAAAAAGTCTTTTTTCTTCCTCCTCTCTACTCCAGCATGCAAAGTCACCCACTTAACCATTCACCTTCAGCAAATAAAAGCCATTTTTTCCCCCTCGGAGCTCATTAATTAACATTGATTTGTGTTTCTTGCTTTCATTAAAAACAAAATCTTATCTTAGCATGACACTGGAATGCAGCATTTTAATGAAAAATAAACTTGGAAACATTGATTTGTAGAGAAAGCACAATGTAAAATTGAGCACATTTCTTCAGATTAATAGCAAAATCAGTAATGAGTCTGAGTTGTTCAGTCTTAAAAGCTAGAAGAGTTGATTCTTTAATATGCTGTACTGCAGATGTCTCTGGACAAAAGGCTGTGATGATATAATTTCTGAATATTTTATCAGTCACATTGGTATTTCCTGTTTGTTACTGATGTAATTCAATACAATTACATTACAACTTATTATTATTATTACATTCAGACTACAATTAGAGTTAGAAGTAAATAGATCTCAGATTGGTCTTGGGAAGATTTTCCCCAAATCATTGGGCCCACAGCTATAGTCTTTAGGCTGTGCAATTTTCATTAGTCTTCCTCACATTTACTGATGTTCTGTCTTCCCATTTTTCTACTGTTTCCTCAACCACTAGTCAAGAAAACACTGACTAGCCAGGAGTTATGTTTAAAGTCTTTCCCCATCCTTTTCCAACATAGCTTTACCTGAAAACTTTCCAGATCCAGTTGTGGTTTCACATCTGGTACAATATGCAGAGCCTGAAGGTTCAGATAAACAATTCCTTTAATAAAAAATATATTCAATAACATCCAGGTAAAGCAATCTAAGAGGCAGTAAAAAGTAGCTCACTGGAATGTGAAAGCAGGTAAAAACCATAGCAAAGATGCTCCTTGGAGTTTTAGGAACTCCCTGCCCAGGTCCTAAAACTCTTATGTACTCCTTGCAGGGTCGTTCCACTTGGGGGCAAAGTTAGCTCCCACTGCTCTGGGTCTGTTCTGCAGTCTTGGCTAGTGTTGTGGAAGTGGGGAGGTTAACTCCATCCTCCTCAGCCCCATTAGTGTCCTGGCCCACGACGATTCCTCAAAAAAAAAAAAAAAAATGGAAAGGCAGGTAGAATATAATCATACCAAATTGGTTAGTAAGATCCCTGCCTGATGTTTGTTGGGCCTTGCTAATGTTTGTGACTTCCTCAAATTCAGTGCAGTAGAGCAGGTTGTACGCTGGACAAGGAAAGTCCTAGTCTTCTGGCTTGGCCATTTTTTACTTTGTGACCTTAGATGAGTCACCACCTTCCTGGCTTCAGGTTCCTCTGGGGTTGAAGTAGATAATCTTTAAGTACCCATCCAGTTCTGCTCTTAACTTTTCTGGTGTATCTGGGCATTAAGACATCTTTCCAGTTTACAATTGACAATGAATTGCCTAAATCAGATACTGTTTTCTTCCTCTTTTCTGTCTTAGAGCTGAAGAGACTTTTGAGACTGTCTAATATAAATCCCTTGTTTTACAAGGTGGGTAAATGATTTGCCAAAGGCCACAAAGTTAACTGGTGTCAGAGTTGGGACTAGAATTTGGGTCTATAATTCAGCAGACTTCCCACTGCTGCATCCGAGCAAAACCTGGTTATTGGCAGATAATATTGGAGCAGAGAAAAGAGTGGAGTGTCTGGGAGAAGAGGATAATTTCCCCTATTCCTGTCCTGAGTTTCCGAGCTAAATGGTGCAGTGGATGGAATGCCTGGCCTGGAGTCAGGAAGGCCTGAGTTCAAATTTGGCCTCAGATACTTACTGGCTATGTGACCCTGAGCAAGTTACTTAATCCTGTTTGCCTCAGTTTCCTCATATGTAAAATGAACTGGAGAAGGAAATGGTAAACTGCTCCAGTATCTTTGCCAAGAAAACCCCAAATGAGGTCACAAAGAGTTGGTCTTTCCTGAAAAGACTGAACAACAAATGTCTTGAGCTTCAGGCTGGCTGTGGGCAAAATGATGAAAAGCAGCAGTTTGTCTGGTCCTGGCCCCTCCCTTCTTTCTGTATTTCACATATTTTGTGTTTATATTCTCATTCTGTTCTTTCAGTGGGTCCTCTCATAAATTCTAATAGAGACCGAGGCTCTCCTGCTGCCCAGAACTTCCTCTTAGTGAGGCCAGTGTGTTAGTAATTGAATGTGTTGTCCCTCCCAGGAGTATTTGCATTTTTCAAAGGACTAAAAATAAAGCTATTATCCAGAGAGAGACCGTTTGTAGAGACCAAAAGAGAACTTTCCCTTTCAGCAAAGCTTAAACCAAAGCAATGAGTCACAGAAATTGTTGCTACTGGGTGGGGGAGATATTTTTGGGTTGTAGAAACTCCCTGCTACGCCTCAAAACACAGCATGTCAGTATCTACCTACTCCACTTGCATTACGGTTGGCTTTGCTTAGCCCATACTCACTGCTTCAACTCAGTGGGAGGGATTTAGATTTGGACTTCAGTTCAACTGCTGGCAACTGCTGGCAACTACAATCCTTGTTGACTGTATGAGCTCGGCCAAATCACATCACCTTGCTGGGCCTCAATTTCCTTATCTGTAAAATGTAGAGGTTTGTCTAGATGTTGCCAAGATCTCTTATAACTCTAATCTTCTGATTTTGAATTAGGAAAAGAGTCTTTACTTTCTTGTTCTGGGGATCAGGCATAAAACTTGCAAGAATTGTAGCAGAATAAGGCTTTGCAAAAGTGACCTATGGTATCCAGAGTCTGTGAACTGGTTCAGGTAGAAGAGCATAAATTTGCCCAGGCCTAGTTAGCCTATTCAGCTTGAAATGTTTTGCCTCATTTCATCTCTCCTTTCCCTTTTTCCCTTTCCCAAATTGTTGCGGTTAGGGGCCCCTGGTTGAATTTCAAGTCTCTATTTAAAACTGCCAGAAAAAAGGGACAGAAGCTTCTTCCCTGATCCTGATCCAGATTTCCTGCTGTCTCATTCACTATACAGGGCCTAGTTGAGCAAACCAACCTCCCTACAACTTGATTTAGAGGGAATATTGCAATTGTGGGTTCAAGTGTTTTTGTTTAGTTTTGTTTTTGTTCAGTGATCCAAGTGAGTTCCAAGTGAGTTGTTTCTTAAGAAACAGGAAAAAAAAAAGTCTAGGGTTTTATCAACCTTTAACCTGACTTTCTTAAGTCTAGGCAGTCAAAAAAATAATAAATTAAATCCTGTTGATTTCTGTGGTTTAGATGCTCACAATGAAAATTTAACAACCAGCTCTTCTGAACTGGTTTGAGCTGCCCCCAACACATTCCTCCTTAGGAATTACTAACTTCAGGGAAGCAGTGGAAAAAAGCAGAGGGGACCTAGGTTTATAATAATTCCAAATCTGCCTCTTACTACCTACATGACCTTGGGAAAAATCGCTCCTTTTTGAGCTTCACTTTCTTTATTTTTAAAATCACAATCCCTTAGATAATTTCTCAAACACCTCACAGCTCTAATAGTCAATGCTTCTACAATATTATGGGTAACCTAACTATTAGATAGGGCTCCTAGAACTCTCTATTCCTCGTAGTTGGACCAGGTTCAATTTTGGGGAAGTTCTCTTTCGTAACAGAAGCACGCCTCCTATTTCTCTCCATGCAGAAGTCATATCTGGAAAATTTGTATTTGGCTTGTTTCTAACTCTCGCCTGTCAAAGAACAAGTTCCTGATAAACATTTGAACGCAAAGTGTATTTTTTTCAATATGGAAGGAGCAGAAATGGGACTTGCCTCTAAGAATCAGTTAGCAAGGAAATAGGCCGATCTTCTTGCCCATTTCCAGAGAGTTGGTCTCATTTCCCTGCATGAACAGACTTATGGTACCAATAGGCAAAGTTCTAGCAGCATGAGTGGGCTTGGGAATTCAGTGATGGAGTTTCTGTTTCCATTTTGGTTATGTTCCTATATGTCCTGTGTCTCTGTACTGTACAGCCATTGTCATAGCTTCTATGCCCTTCTTGGTTCAGAGATCCTTTGGCTTTGGCCAGATAAGCCAATGCCTGGTCTCCACCGTTGTTGTATTCCTAATTGGCACCATGATTCCCATAATCCTCTGCCGTCTCCATGGGTGCTTTGATTGTTTTTCTCCCAGCAATACCTGTTTTTCTCCAGACAGCCACCCGCGCCTCAGCCCCGAAGCATTATAGGCATGTCCGTCTAAGATTGTAAACTATGGAGTTTGAGGTCGTGTTTCAGAGGGTCTCTCTGTAAAACCTCTAGCACAACACTGCACCCATTTGGGTGCTTTACGGGCACTTGGAAATGAGTAGGTGCTGCTGCTGAAGTTGGCAGAATGACCTGAGGACTGACTTGTCCTCCTCGTGCCTCTGCACTGCAGGATTTGACACCTTCTAGAGCCAGGTGGCAAAAACTCCTTTCCTTATAGTTGCAAATACCCTGAAACCATTGTCTGGTGAGCTGTAGCAACTGAAGTGTAATTGAGCGTATGTATATTAACATTTTATACAACAACAATAATTCATATTTATAAAAAGAGGCTTTATGGTACAGTGGGAAAAATGCTGGTTTTGGAGTAAGGTAATGTAGGCTTAACCTCCAAATCTGCAACTTAGTAGCTGTGTGACCTTAGAAAATTCACTTATCGTTTTTGGGCCAGATCTAGGATTTGAATCTAGGCCTATTACATGTATCCGGTTCTCTTCCACTACACTAATCGTGTGAGAAAGGACAATAATTCACTGTAAAGATCATAGATCTAGGCCTAGAAGGGACCTTTGAGACCTTTTAGTCCATGGACCCTCAGATACTGTGTGACCCTGGGCAAGTCACTTAGCCTCTGCCTCAGTTTCCTCACCTGTAAAATGGGGATAATAACAGTATCTATCTCACAGATTTGTTGTGTATCAGATGAGGTAATATTTGTAAAGTGCTTAGCACAGTGTTTGGTACAGAATAGGCACTATATAAGTGACCATTCCCTTTTCATCCTCTTCCCTGGACCCCCGAGGCCTTCATGGATACCTTTCAGGAGGTCTGCAAACCTCATGGGAAAAAAAAATTATATCTGTATTTTCATCAGCCTCTAACTGAAATTCAGGATTTCCTTCAATTATGAGTGTAGGCCATAAATATTATTCCGAGATGACGCTTATGGGAGGTTCACCACACTGCCAAAGGTCCATGGCACAAAAAAATAAGAACTCCTGGTCTAGTACAATTACCTCATCTTACAAATGAGGGAACTGTGGTCCTAGGAGGTTAAGAGGCTTACCTAAGATCACTCCAGCAGTAAGCATGAGAAGAGGGATTTGAGCCCATGTCCTCTGACTCTGGAGTCAGTGCTCTTTCCTCTAAGTGCCTTGGAGAGGGAACTAAAGATGGGAAGTTTAAAGTCCTAGATCAGTGGTGGGGAACCTGCAGCCTTGAGGCTTCGTGTGGCCCTGTAGGCCGCAGGTTCCCCATCTCTGCCTAGATAGTGGGGTATACCATCTAGATATACCCCAGAGGGGAGGATACTTGCCACATGTCTTTGCTTATAGACATTCTGGATTCATAAAACAAGAAGAGGGCTTCGGTAAAAGGAAGATGTGGCTAAAGGAACCTGGTCCAGGATGGTGTACCTGGAAGGGAAGAGCTCTCATCAAGGCAGTTTTATGGGCAGTACTGAGGTACGCTGCTGAGATAGGGGTCAGGTAACTTCTAAGAGCACCACTTAAACAAGTAACTGGGGAAAAAGATGCGTTAAGATCCAGAGACAGAAAGCACGTTGCTTTTTCAGATACCAAGACAAACAGCTTTTTTTTTTTTTTGACAAACAGCTTTTTAACTGAAATGAGGGAATGGGAAAAAAATGGGCCTTAGGAATGGGACCTGGAAATCATAAACTCATAGGATTTGAAGTTGGAAGCAAATACAGGGATCTAACTAGTCCAGTTTTCAGAGAGAGGGTGCAAATGCTCACCCCCAATTCCAAATCTAGTGTTCTTTCCAGTATATTATCCTGCCTCCCATCTTTTGAAGACCATGCCAATTTAAACTTAGTCATATGAGATGGTGTTTTGGGCATGGACCTAATGTGTTGATAGAACCTGTCATTCTCTCACATTGTAATGTGTACAGTGTTCAGCTTAAGAAGCTGATTGTATGTAGATGATTTAGGAAAGGGAGATTCAACAATTCAACTTAATAAACATGTATTAATATGTACCAGGCACTTAGCTAGTTGCTGGGGATACAGAGATAAAAGTGAAACAGTCCTTTCCCTTTATGAATTTATACTGGGGGGGATACAACATTGACACAGATAAGTTAAAAATGTATAAATAATAAGTACAAGGTGATTTATGATGAGGACAGGACACTAACAACTGGGGGAGTCTGGAAATCCTCTTTTAGGAGGTGGCCCTTGACCTGATCAAGGACAATGTTTTAGGCATAGAAAGATGTGGCATCCTACTAGACCTGTGCAAAGATGTGGATATGGGAGAAAGGAGATGGTATAGCACGTATCAGGAACAAGTATGACCATTTGGCTATTTTGTAGAGTAATTGAGGAGGAATAATGAGTAATCAGCCTGGAAAAAAGGGGTTGGAGCCAGATATTGAAGGGTTTTAAATGACAAATAGAGGCAATTGGAAGCTACTGAAGTTTTTTGAGTAGAAGAGTGACACGGTCAGACTTGTGCTTTAGGAATGTCAGTTTAACTGTTGTGTGGAAGATGGATCGGAAAGGGGAGAGGTTAGATGTGGGGAGACCAATGAAGATGTCATTTTCTCATTGGATAGACTTAGAGCCAGAGGAGACCTCAGACATCATGTACTCCAATCTTCTCACTTTGCATATGAGGAAACTGAGACCAGAGAGGTTAAGTAACTTGCTTAAAGTCACACAAATAATAAGTGTTAGAAGTAGGACTTGGACAATATTCCAGGTGAGAAATAGAGGGCCTTAACTGGGGTGGTGGCTGTATGATAGTTGTGAGAGATATTCATAGGGACCTTAGAGCTTATGACGTTGAAACCAGTGAAGAGTTTACCAGTGAAGAATTTGAGGCTCAGAGATGTTAAGGGACTTACCAAACATCCCTCACACACAAACAGTGAGGGATGTAGTGTAGGCAGAATTAACAAGACCTAGCAGCCGGATTGGATATGGAGGATGGCGTTGAGGGAGAGGGGAGAATGAAAAGTGGCTCTGAGCTGGTGAACATGAGTCATAAGAAGGATGGTGGTACCTTATATAGAAATAGGAAGTTAGGAAGAGGGAAAGGTTTAGGGGGAAAGAGAATAAATTCTGTTTTGGACACTGAGTTTGACATGCTTTTGAGACATCTGAGTGGAGATGTCTGGTGGGAAGCTGGAGATGTGAGACTGGAGTTTACTTAGGAGTGATGTGAGGATTGGATGTGTAGATTTAGGAATAATCTGCATATACATGATAAGTGAATCTATGGGAGCTGATGAGATCACTTCTAGTGAAGAGATGGATATAGTACAGGGAAACCATATTCAGTTATTCACAATAGTCCAAGCCCTAATAGCCTTGCTTCCAAATCTTATTACATATGTCTGGCATTTGCCCTCCTTCTTTCCACTTTCTCTACACTCCACCAAGTCCGGGCCATTATATTTTATAAAGGCAGCTGGGTGGTGCAGTGGATAGAGCATTGGACTTGGAGTCAGGAAGATCTGAGCTCAAATCCTGCCTCAAACCCTCGCTAGATATTTGACTCTAGGCAAGTCATTTAACCTCTGTCTACTTCAGTTTCCTCATATGTAAAATGGGGATGATAATACTGTTTAACTCCCAGAGTGATGTGAGGACTGAATGAAATATTTGTAAAGCATTTAGTTTTACATAGTAGGCACTTAATAAATGCTTGTTTCTTTCCTTCCTCATTTCTTCTTGCTTGGACTACTATAATGGATTCCTAACTGGTCTTCCTGTGATCACACACTCTACTTTCCAAACATTCCTTCACAGTGGTACCAAAGTAATCATTTTAATGCATTATGATCTAATCATATCACTCCCCTGTATGGGATTCTTCAGCTGTTCCTTATTGACTATGATATCAAATAATATTCAGTTTGACATTCAAGGCCATCCACAGTCTGGATCCAACTTACCTTTTCAGCCTGATTTTACACTACTTACCTTTTTATTTTTATTTCTTAAGCTCACACAAACACCCTGTAGTGCTTTAATTTCATTTTGCCTTTTGTTACCCCAATGCCTTAGAATGAGCCATCTTCCATGACTGAAATGCCCTCCCCCACACCTCTACTTGTTGAAATCCTGTCCTTCCTTTAAGGCCCAGCTCATTTACCACCTCCTCCTTAAAGCCTTCCCTGATTTCTTTAGTATTCCCTCTTCAAATCTCTTGTACCATTTTGTTTGCAACTCTCCTGTGCAGTTAAAACTTCCAGAGTTAGTTGTGTGCTTTTCTCGTTCCATCACCCTCCCTCCTTCATTAGCCTGTACTCTCCTTAAAGGCAGGGACTACCATCTTTTTCTACTTTTTTTCCCTATCCTTCAAAATTAACACAGTGCACTTCAAACTTTTTTTTTTCCACCCTAACCTGTGATTTTCTTGGTGTAGAGAACATCCCGCATGGAAATTCCCTCCACACTGCAGATCACCGATTCCTCTGTAGGCTAGTCTTGGAGAATTGCCTTCAAGGCATTAACCTGTCCATAGTCCCACAGCCAGTATGTATTAGAGGCCAGATGTGAACCCAGGTCTTCCTGACTCCAAAGTCTACTCTCACTCACTACACCAGACAACCTCTCTCTGAACATTGCAGGTGCTTAAAAAATGTTTGTGGAACTGAATTGATGTACAGTGTTTATTAAGTGACTGATGATATTCCTATGCTAAATTTTATATGAAAAATGATTTGAAACACCATCATTGCTGGGAGTTTACTGTCTGATGAGAGAATAATTTAAACACAGACAAATATTAAGAAAGTAATTTCCTCCCCTATTTCCAGCCTTACCCCCAAACACTCAAAGTAAAGAAAGGATTTAAAAATAAGTGAGTGGTAAGGAACAGGGACAAGAACATAAAAAGTAAGGAAGGATAGAAGGCATAAGGGATGATGAAAATATGGACAATGATGGGGGAAAGAGGATTGAGGAGAAGGGATAGGAAAGGCAGAGGGAACAAGGATGGAAAATTGCAGATTATACCAACATTGAAGGACAGGAGGAATCAGATGAGCTGATGAAACTATATTATGACAAATGTAAATGTGTGGGCCAAATCATACACAGGTAAAGTAGAAGCAAAGATTCAGGCAACTACTTCCCTTATTGGGGTGGGATGAGGAAGGTATTTTGTGTGCTAGAAAAGCAAATCGTTGGGGGATTTCAGAGAGGACTAAATCACTGTACCATATGAAAGGAAATGATAGCTCTTTTGGTATTAAAATAGAAATTGTCTTAATATTGGTTAAATATAATCTAAGAAAATAGCTTTAAAGTCTTGTCTCCTCACTAAATTTGAATTTCAAGATAATCAGCAAAATCAGAATCCCTATTTTCTTCCTTCCTTCCTTCCTTCTTTCCTTCCTTCCTCCCTTCCTCCGTTCCTTCCCTCATACACCCCCTCTCTGTCACTATTTGCCTCAACCCACATTTCTTTTCACTATTTGTGCCTTTGGTCTAACAGAGTTGTGAGAAAAGTAAGCCTTACAGTATTATTATCCTCTTTTCTTACTTTCTTCTTTCCTCTCCCTTTCCTTTCCTTTTGGTCTTTATTTTCCATTTCTATCCTTAAGGGCAGTTTAGATTAGGAGCTTCCCTAGTCTTGGTTAATTTACTCAATTGCCTCAAGACTAACAAAGCCGTTTCAATAGCAATACTGAAAGGAAAGGTATCACCATTATTTCAGTGCCCCTATAACAATTATGAATGCTGAGCAGGCCTTCAACAGAAATTGTAAATGTTAGCATTTACAGTTTGAAGTTCATCTTCCAAGAAACAAACACAAATATTAAGTAGAAGAATTAATTATTAAGTCCGAGGTAGCTCTTTACATAAGGCAATAGTAGTAGGGGTTTGAATCTAGAACCTTGCAGGAGGAGGAGATAAGGGATCCACCCTCATAATCTTATCCTCACACAACCCTTGACTTGATTCCACTCACATGCATAATATATATAAAAAAGTGAGTTAGAGCTAGGTCCTCCCACGAAGAGAGGTGAAAAGGAGACTTTCTGCTAAAGAAAACACAGCTGTTGCAGAGGAGATAGACAGGAAAACCTGACCCAGCCCTCTTGTAGAGGCTGGGCTGCTACAGAGGCAGCATCACCAAGTGCCAGTCACCAGGGAATAACAAACCCAGGCTGGTAGGCATGCGTTGTCAGCTGGTGTCCTGCGTTCTGCCTACCCTCATAAAATATTCCATTTGTCTTTGCTTCCTTTTTCTTCATTTCAGAACCTCTTGACACCATCACTCACTCTCTCCTACTTTCCCTTGCCTCGGACAATCAGATGGCCCTGTCTTTATCAAGGCCAGTCCCTCTACACATGCCCTTGACACTATCTCCTCCCTACTTTGCCAACAGATAGTCTCCAAGTTTCTCCCATTCTTAAACTTCATTATACTTTATCCTACCTTCAAGTTATTGGACTATATCTTGTCTCCTTTTCTTAGCAAAACTCTTAGAAAAAGCTGTTTATATTCACTGTTTCTATTTCCTCTCTTCTCACCCCTGAGTCTTTTTTGTAATTAAACTTTTGATCATATCATTCAATTAAAATTTCTCTTTCCAAAGGTAGGAACACTCTCTTAATTGCTGTATCTGATAGACTTTTCTTAGTCCTTATCCTTCTTGATATATCTGCAGTGGGGGCAGCTAGGTGGTGCAGTGGATAAAGCACCAGTCCTGGAGTCTGGAGGACATGAGTTCAAATCTGGCCTTAGACACATAACACTTACTAGCTGTGTGACCCTAGGCAAGTCACTTAACCCCATTGCCTAGACAAAAAAAAAAAAAAGATGTATCTGCAGTGTTTGACATTGTTGAGCATGTTCCTCGGGCTATTCTTTCTTCTTTGGTTTTCATGGTACTGGTCTCTCCTGGGTCTCCTCCTAGTGTCTGACTGCTCCATTGTAGTCTCCTTTGTTGGATCACCATTCATATCAAGCTCCCTACCTGTGGGTGTTCCTTTAGGGTCCGTCCCGTACCCTCTTTTCTTTTCTCTTTAGGCTTTTAGGCTTGCTCTCTCGATGCTCTCCTCAGCTTCCATTGGTTTAATTATTATCTTTATGTAGTCGACTTACAGTTTTATATATCCATATATCTATATTTCTATATCTGTCAACCTCTAGCTATCTGTCTGTCTGTTGGTCTGCCTATCTACCTCTGTCTCCAGCCCTTCTCTTCCCCTGAGCTTCAGTCCTATCTCACCAGCTGCCCATTGGGCTTTTTAAACTGGATACGTACCATTTAATGACTTTTTGGTTGTACTAATTCATAGCTCCACCAGAAGTGGTTTAGTGTGCTTATCTTCTCCCAGCCCCTCCAGCAATTGTCCTTTTCCTTTTGTTTCTTCTTTGCTAATCAGATGAGTTTCTTGGTTCAATCCATCTACCAACCTACACTTCTGTTTGTTTTTGTGCGCAGTTCTTGACCAGATAGAGAGCTTGCTTCTGAATCTTTTCCATTTTTTTTTTTTTTATCATTGGTCTTTCTTGGATTGTTTTCAGATGTTTGCTGGGGTTTCTATGGCAGAGCTGATCTTCTCTCTGACTTTTCACATTGCTATCTTAAATGGTCCTGTCTCCCTCTGTGATGGAACCTCAGAGTTGTCTCTTACATGTTTCGGATTGCGGCACTTCTTCACATCGATAGCTTGCCTTGAGAAACTTGAGAACTGTTTGCTTATATCCTCTGATCATGTGTTTATTTTAAAATGGCTCTTGTCCTTATATATTTGTCTAAATTACCTATATATTTTGGGTATCTCTTACCCCATAACATTTCTTCATTGTGTTTTTATCTTTTTCTGTTTCCACATATTTTCAGTAGTAGGCTCGATTCTTTGTCTCAGTCTTTGGCTTTTGGCTCAGTTTCCTGGCAGTCCAGTGTGGGTTCAAGTGTCAGTAGGTCTCTTTGTCCTTTTCTTTGCATGATCTTCACTGGAGAGTAGGTTCCTTTCTCTGATACAGCTTCAATGGTAGGGCGGAGATCATGCTGGTTTCTCAGGGCTCCTTTCTTTATCAACCTTTATCAATCCTTTATCAAGGCTAGTCACTCTACATGTGCCCTTGATACTGTCTCCTCCCTTCTTCTCCAACCACATTCCAATCTTTGCCCAACTTTTGCTGCCCCTCAGATTTTGCCTTGGTGTCTCCTGCCGTGTCTCCCAACACTCCGAGGAGTTTACAGTTAGACTGCCTTCCTATGTAGTGATCTGTTGGGGTTGTTTCTGTCTTGGCTTCTGTTTTGACAAGCCTTGGCCAGGATCTTACTTTAGGGGCCTAATTATTTGAGCTGGTGTGGGTTTGCGACGCTTCTTTCAGAGGACTTGCTGGTTTCAGAGCCATTTGCCTCTGCTGTATTCTGGCTGGGTTCCCAGAGTTCCTGCTGGTTTACATGGTTCAACCCTTGTCCTTCTACTTTTACCTGATCTGGCCCTGACTTTCCTGGTTCAATCCCTCTACCAGCTTATATTCTCTTCTGTTTGACTTTTTGCACAGTTCTTGACTGGATAAAGGGGCTTACTTCTGAGTTTTTCCTAATTTCCTTATAATCGGTCTTTCTTGGATTGTTTCCAGATGTTTGCTGGGGTTTCTATGGAAGAACTGGGCTTCTTTATGACCTTTCACATTGCTACCTTAACTGGAAGTCTTTCAATCTGTGACTTTATCAAGTGGGTTAGGGGGATTCAGTAGATCACCCCTTCCTTTCCATTTATACACATGCTAGCTATGCAATCCATAGGCGAGTCACACAGCCTCTCAGTGCTTCAGGTCACTCTCTAAGACTAAATTTTTGGCAGGTTTCCCACCTGTATCAGTGGAGGAAGTTTCCTCAATAAGATTTCTGACTGGGCAGTGGGAAAACCTGTCACTATCAAGGGTCTCCTCCCCCTTTTATTTTACCCTTCCTCTGGCCATCTAGAACCCACTGGAGCAGCTCCTTGACTACTGACACAGCTTGGATTGATGGGGGTCCATAACTCTATTTCTTCCAGTGAGACAGAAGACCACCAGGTCTTGCCATCTCCCTTGCAAAGATCCTCCAGA
This sequence comes from Vombatus ursinus, assembly GCF_900497805.2. NCBI lineage: Eukaryota > Metazoa > Chordata > Mammalia > Diprotodontia > Vombatidae > Vombatus > Vombatus ursinus. Next base: position 81,660,070 of record NW_020954576.1, on the reverse strand, counting down.
ACTTAGGATCTGTCCTGCCTCCAGACCCTTGGCAACATCATCTAATCTACTGATACAACCATAGGACCCCTGGGCTTTGCCATCTGCCCTGCTTTTGTACCTGTAGGACTTCCATGCCTTTCCATCTTATTTGCATCCCAACTTTCTTTCATGTATCTCCTTAAAAGCAGAGAGTGCCTTCCCCCCCCCCCCCCCCCATTTGTATCACTAAAGCTTAGCACAGAGCTTGGTATATAGTAGATGTTTAATAAATGTTTTTTAATTAATTGATCCATCCATCCATCCATCCATCCATCCATCCATCCATCCATCCATTCATTCACTCCAAACAAATCTCAGTTCCACACTCAAATAAATAAGATCAAGGACATACTTATTCCATTGGGATGTGCCTTTATTAAGAAAGTTTTTGTTTAGTATTTCCTTTTTAAGTATCCATATCTTGACCTGTAGTTATTGTTTTATTTGTGGCTTATTATTATAGTAATTTTGCAGGCAGTTTTCACATGTTTGCACATATTTTATACATATACACACACATATATATATATATATAAGATGTATGTTTATACATACATAAAATTTTAAAGTTGCCCTCTGAAGCCATGTTCTCCCCACTTAATAAATATTGCTGAACTGCCTTGGTTGCAAAAGGGGGAGGAAGTACAAAGTCCTTGGAAAAGGTGAAAACTTCTTACTGAAAGTCAATAGTCTTTGAACCCTGTGAGTTATTTCATTAAACAGTGTTTGACTGGTTTTTTTTGATAATACTTAAAAGCTTAAACTTTTTTAAACTTTAAAAAGTTTTTGGATTCAGTTGTATGCCGTTGTCTCCATTAGCCTGCAAAAGGACATTCTGAGGTTTACGTACCTTTCAGTCTTGGCTAGAGAAGAATTTGGGATTAGGCAGTTTCCCTGTATGGGCCACCAAAATGATGAGGTTTAGGGGTGCTGGGACCCCAAAATCACAACATGCAGATCCTGCCTGAAAGAATTTGACCCAAGCCTTCTTTCAGTCAAAGACAAGGTTTATTAGAACATCTGTCATATTGGGCAGACTCTTAAGGAATCTGAATGTTAGTGAGCTGTTGGCTAGATTTTAAGAATCTGATCCCAAAAGGACATTCTGGGTGCCATTTTCATGACTCTCTAGTTTCCTTAGTTAACAGACATTTGAACTTACAGCATTGATCAAATTAGACATTAGAGTGATGCCCTCATTAACAAAATCATCTACAAATAAAACTCCTTTTTAACCAAGTCAACCACATCTAAAAAAAACCAACAAGAAGTATAACAAAAGCAAACCACAACCCTGAAAACCACACATCAGGGATGCAGTGTTACTGTGCATACTGGTGGCTCAACAGCAACGCTTCTGGCAAACCAGACCCCTGTGCAGACATTCAAGACAAGAGCACTTTGGCCAGAAGTTTCTATCGTTCTCGGAACAGAGAAAGATGTTATGAAATCAGCTAAGTTTTTTTTTTTTCTCCCTTGGCTTCCCTTCCCCACTACCCACTTTTCCATAGCCCTAATCCCTTTCCATCTTTAGAAGTCCAGTGCTATTCCCCTTTCCCCCTATCAAAAGAGGAAAGGATTTGCTAGGAGACACTACACAAGGGTTATTGACTCACTGTCTACCCTTTAATATATATCGTGTGTCATTTACGATATGACCTTAGCCAGACATTTACATTTTAAGCCTTTTGTATTTAATTGTGGAATGAAAGGGTCTTTTCTCTGGTAAAAGCATTACGAGCATCAGTAAGAAGGAGGGTAGAATTTTTTGATCAGGGGGTGACAGTGAGAAGAACCCTCAAATCATGCTACAGGTACATAATGAGGCCAATCCCAAAGGTAAGTCAGATTTAGGGGCCACTTGGTGGCACCGAGGATATAGCACTGGATTTGTAGTAAGGAAGATCTGAGTTCAAATCCTACTTCAGACCTGTGACCCTGAGCAAGTCATTTAACTTCTATCTGTTTCAGTTTCCTTTTCTGTAAAGTGGGGATAATAATAGCACCTACCTCCCAGGGTTGTTGTGAGGATAAAGTGAGATATTTATAAAGCACTTTGTAAATACTTGGTATTATTTGGCCTTTATTGGTTGACTGGGATGGTAGGAAGTCAGAAACGATGACTTGTACCCTTTGGAATGTTCCCATGCTCTCCTGAGGATGATAAGCTGAAGGCTAACCCTTATTCTGCCTACAGGAGCCCCAGAATCTGTTTCAGAATCTGTTGAAGTAGAAGAGTGTCATTTTATGGATTTGGGGCTTCTTCTGGACCTTGGGATATACTTTACCTTAGTGCAGTTTGGTCTTGTCTGCCCCCTCTTCCTTCCTCTGATTTCACTGTAGGGGAGATTTTATTTTCCCTCTACTCCCTATGACATCCTGTTCCACATCCCCCCACTTCAGTCTAAATCTTCTAGATGTGTATTTTGTGTTTCCTGAAACTTTGGACACGAATCCTTTAAGCATGGAATAATAATTTTCTGCTCTGACTCTTCTGTCCTGATTATTGAGATCATCCTCCGAGGCCAGCTCTATTATTTACGGCAGTGGTAACAGCGTTTCAGACAACCAAGTGTGTGGTTTGAACCCATTCTTTGGAGAGGTGGCTTGGCATAGTGGATGGAGTCCTGGGCTTAGTCAGGAAGCCTTGAGTCTGAGTGCCACATCAGACTAGCTCTGTCAGCCTGGGCAAGTCAACCTCATTTCTCAACTTCATCAGTAACATGGGGGTGATGATGATGATGATGATGATACCTATCTCATCAGATTGTTGTGAGGACCAAATGAGATGATCTATGAAAAGTGCTTTACAAGACTTAAAGTGCTAAATAATTGTTAACTATTATTAGTAATTCATAGATGTGTACCTGTAATTCATTTTAGGGACCCTGAAGCTTCAAACAGAAGTAATTTTCAGGTTGGAATATATTACATACGAAGGAGTGGTACCTATTGGCAAAGTCTGATAAACATCTAGAAAAAAAGAGGAAAGGCTATGAAATATCAGAAACTCTGCATGGAATAAAGGATTCTTGCAGGCATTGGGAGAAATTCCTGTGATATAACGACAACAACAACAACAATAATTGGTTGTTGTTATTTAGTCATGTCCCACTCTTTGTGACCCCATTTGGGGTTGTCTTGGCAAAGACACTGGAGTGGTTGGCATTTCCTTCTCTTTGTGGGTTTTTTTTTTTGGTGGGGGCAATGGGGGTTAAGTGACTTGCCCAGCTGGGGTCACACACTAGCTAGTAAGTGTTTGAGGCTGCATTTGAACTGAAGTCCTCCTAACTCCAGGGCTGGTGGCCATTTCCTTCTCTAGCTCATTTTACAGATGAGGAAACTGAGGCAAACAGGGTTAGATGACTTGCCCAGGGTCACATAGCTAGTAAGCATCTGAGGCTGGATTTCGACTCAGGTCTTCCTGACGCTATGGCCCAATGCTCTATCCGCTGTTGTTAGGACTAGCTGCCCTAACAATAATAATAGGTAACATTTATATAGTACAAAATATTTTGCGTGTCTCATTTGTCTCATTTAATCCTCATAACAGCTCTTTGAGGTAAGTGCTATTATCATCTCCACTGTACAAGTGAAGAAACTGAAGCTGAAAAGTTAAATGCATTTGCTCAGGGTCATGCCACCATTTAGCATCTGAAGCAGAATTCAAACCCAGTACTTTCTGACTCCAAGCCTGGCACTTGGTGCGCTATGCCATCTAACTGCCTCCAATGCAGAGAAGACAGAGGAAGAGAAACAGTCAGGATGTGTGAAAGCAAAGGGTAGGATCTAAAACTGGGAAAGTGCTGCTGAATTCTGGCAAAGTTGCAGAAAACACACCGAGGATCGCAATTCCAAGCATACCTTGGGCCTGGCCAACCACATCCATCTTCTGCTGAAAAAAAAAATCATTATTTCTACTGGTACCTTTTATTTTTGCAACATATTTGTTTCTAAACATATCCTCCTTCCCTTCCCTAGTGAGTCATCCCTTGTAAAGAAGATTTAAAGGACAGAAAAACAGTTAAGCAAAATAATTCATCAACTACATCATGCAATATATATAGTTACCACACCCATAATCCCCAACCTTTGCAATGGAGGGAGGGAGTTGATTTTCTCAACTCTTTCTCTGGGGCCAAGTTTGGTCATTCTAGTATACAATTAAAAAATTTTTTATCTGTTTGTAATCATGAATATATTTTTCTGGGTTCTGCTTACTTAATTTTGCATCAGTTTATACAAGTCTTATGTTGTTCCTTTGAAATAGTCATTTTTGTCATGTGTTTGCCATCTTTCTTAACCTTTCCGGTGCCTCCTTCAAGGACATTTTCCTGTGGAAACATCTTGGAAAGTAAATCTTTTTTTTTTTTTTAATTTTTTTTTATTGTGAACTTAACAAACATTAATAAACACAAACATTTCAATATAAAAAGAACAGGATAAGAGGATTGTATACAAAAACACAAATCCTTATAACTTACAGCTTTTTAAAACTATATTTTAAATTTAACATGTTAATACTGTTGTTCCTTCTGAACTTCCTTCTGCTTCTGTATGTTTTAAAAAATCTTTTGTTGATTCCCTAATCTTTTATTTTGTAATGCAAATGAGAGGAAAATAGTGCAGAAATTTTTATCATAGCTAACTTTGCTGGAATAATGGTTAAAATCCCATTTCAGTCCAGCTGCCATCAAGGTTACACTACTTCTAACTAGTTTTGTTATGTTTATTTTTAGTAACACATTGCTAGAGATCACACCCTCAGTTTATGGCTGTATGACTTCAGCGAAGTCACCTGCCTTCTCTAGTCTCTATTTTCTCCTTTGTAAAATGAAGGGGTTGAAGGAAATGATCCCTAACGTCTTTTCCAGCCCGAATGTTCCATGACTTTATTACTCTATGACTATAGAATCAAATGAGGAAAGAGAATTGTGCTCCACCACTCACAAGTGAATTGACAAGTGAAAATAAATTATTTGAAACTTCTAGGTTTCACACCTCTATATTCTTCTTTGGTAGCATCTGGTGAAACCTGTGGACCCTTTCTCAGAATGATGTTTTCTAAAATGCATAAAATTAATACATAGGATTACAAAGAATACCAATTTTATTTAAATATTGTGATCAGAATTTTTTTTAAAGTTCTATCTTTTTTCATTCTAGTGAATTTTACTTTCTAAAGGTATTTCACTTTGCTACTGCACAGATACATAAGAAGAGTGAATATCAACAATTAGCTAGTCACCTTCCTTATTGTTTTTATTTTTAAAATCATACTGAATATTTAATTATACTAATCATATTAGTTCCTAAGGGATCAAGGACACAAATTATAGCGATATCATAGGCACTATCCTGTACTGCATAGAGTCCTAGAATTGGAATAAAGAAGACCTGGGCTCAAATCCTGCCTCTTATATTTACTAGCTCTGTGACAGTTGTCATGTCATTTAACTTCAGGTAACATTTCTGAGACTTATCTACTAATATTAACCTACCGATAGGTTGTGAACCACATATCCTTGGCAAATCATGCTATGCCTTATGCCAGTGGTCTCCAAAGTAGGGCTCGTGATGGTATAACTCCTATGACTTATGATCAGCCAATCACAGATTAGGAAGATCCCTCTTCTTCCATCTTTCCTTCCATATCCTATCAAGGGGCTTGTCTCCAACCCAACTATACTTACTCACAAGTACAAAAATTCCTTTAATCTTCTCCCTTTATCTAGTGTGTCATCTACCAACCTTCTTCTTCTGTGCCAGTCTTTAGTCCCTCAGGGCAGTTATAGTTTAATGGCTACCCAGGCATCCACAGCAGCAGCTCCAGAGGTGGCATTGGGAAAATCTTCCTTCTTTCCCCCTCAGCTTGTGGCCTTGGCCGAAACCCTGAAGACAGCAGAATGCACTTGGGATGGGAGTGTGAAAGTTCTCTTGACCCAATTTTAGAACCCCTACTAGGGGGTAGAAGGAGGTGTCATGCACATGCCTTTACCCCAAACCTATCTTTCCTATTAACTGTTTCATCTTTTTGTGTTTCATTTTATTGTGTGGTTTGAGAGGGTAAATGGGATGTTTGATGTGAGAAGCTTGAGAGGAGGATGGCAAAACAAAATAACCATAAAGTGAGAGGCATTGTGTGGTGTACTGTAAAGAATGCTTCGGGACTTGCAGCCAAGATGCTGGCTGTGTGAATAGAAGCAAATCCCTTAACCTTTCAGAATCTTTTTTTTTTTCCCATCAGTAAAATGAGGATAACAAATACTTGAACTACTTCCCTCTTGGGTTGTTGTGAAGAGAGTGCTTTGTATGCCTTCAAAGGCTAAAGAAATCTGATTTGTTGTTATTGTGATCTATACGGCTGAAGTTCGGCTTTCTTCATCCTCTCCTTACCTATAATGTTATCAACACTCATTTAAGGATCTGCAGTGGTCAGCTTTGCTTTTGCATGTTTATTCTTTGTATGTATGTATTTGGACGGGTCTATGATCTCATTGATTTGGGAGACCCCTCCGAGGATTCAGACTATAATTTGCCTGTGACTGCTCAGCCTGGGCAACTCTGATCTGTGCCCTCCCAGAAGTTCATCACGGGGGTCCACCCAAAGTGCTGGAGTCTTTCTCTTTATATCTATGTGAGTTATAATTATTATTTGTTACCAGATCAACAAAGCAATGTCACTATGGGCCATTAGAAGAGCAAAAAAGCTTTGCTACTTTTTAGTAATGACATTCATCATAAAAGATTTTATCTGTATTAAGTACCTATAACATGTACCAAATGTTTTAGTACAAAAGGAATAAAACATACCCTTCCTACATTTTGGAAGCTTACACTTTACCAAGGAACACGGAATATTTATACCATGGTGCAACTAAGGAACATATTTATAAACAAACAGATATCATGTATTATTGTTCAGTCATTCAGTTGTATCTGACTGTAGGGTTTTCTTAGCAAAGATACTGGAATAGTTTGCCATTTCCTTCTCCAATGTGTTCTCGTTTTACAGATGAGGAGCTGAGGCAAATAGGGGTTAAGTGATTTGCCCAGGGTCACACAGCTAGCAAGTGTCCGAGGCTGGATTTGAACTCAAATCTTCCTGACTCCAGTCCTGGTGCTCTATCCACTGCACCACCTAGCTACCTCCCCCTCCCCCCATTATCATTTATAGGATAGGACAAATTAGGTACAGAAGTGTTTGGGGTTGGTGTTCAGTAAAGATCTAGATATTATCATGTGGGATCAATCAGGAATATCATTGTTGATATCTATATACACTATTTATACACATTACAGGTCTATTCACTAAGAACTCACTAGGTAATACCCATGGGATACAATAGGAGTGACCTATAGAATTGCTTGAAGCTCAGAGATGTCAAGGTATCAGGTCATGGTCACACAGTTAGTCAATGTCAAAAGCAGGGTTTGAACCTGGGTCTTCCTAACACTAACCCAGTACTGATATCTATTTCTGCCTCTGGAAAGTGTTCACAGATCGCAAAGAAAACACCATTTTCTGTATAGTATTCTCTATCCAAAACCGAACCTCAGTTTATCCAAAAACTCAACTAAGGGCTATTAGTGACATAACTTATGGATGAAGAAATAACCATTTTCATTGAAGACTCCAGGTATCTGTTGCTTATAAAATTAATTTAAAAATATTCTTGGGCTGAAATTACTATGGATCACTAAGTCTGAGGCTGAGCTAGGGAAAGAAAGGTTTATAAAATAGCCCTAAACTACTTTTCCTTCCTTTCTTATTCTCTAGATTTTTTTTCTCAAGTGTGGTAATACTAGTCAGGTTCTCCTTGTAATATCTCAAAACATAGAATGGATTTAGGCTTTAGTGAGGAATAAATATTCTTGGCATTTTAAGAGTGACTTGTGGCCCAGTACCCTAAACTTTGGCTTTACATAGAATATGTCCAGTCTTGGGGTTGACCCTAAAATTTGTAGCTCCATTTGGCTCATAATACCTCAACCCAGGGTTTACTCTCGAGTCTCTGTCCAAATATCCACAAATGTGAATAACAGCATCCCCAGATCCCTTAAAAAACCTTCAGGTTACTGAATACCAGTACCAGAGAGGCCTTATTCTATCCACAGAAAATACAAAGGATTCAGGGAGCTCAACAAAAATGGCAGAAAACACATAAAAGTATCACAATAGCCCATAAACAATCGAAACAATTGTCCTCCTCTTTTGAACTCTACTTTTCTTTAGGGTTCTAAAGTCTTGTACATCAAAACAGTGTTTGGTGGTTTGGACTCCCCTCAGAATGTACCTTAACTTGGGGTTCCCAGGAGGATGATGCTCCATCCTTTTGGGGAGTCCCATTTTCCCACAGTTTCCCATAGTGTCTCCTCTTCCTTCCTCCAATAATGCCAGCATATGGATTGTGGCCTTTCCTTCCCACAAGTAAAATGTACTTATTGTTGTTAGACTGGTAACCCCCTTCCCATTAGGATGTACCATCTGAATAAGGCAGTTGCAGTAGAGGGTAGGTCCAGATACTTTGAGTCTTCCTTCTCTGCTTACAGTCTCTATGACTTTAGTCCCTTCCTGATTCTTCTCCTTCCAGCGTAAAGAGCTGTATAATTATTGTTCTTACTTTTGTAAGAAGAACATTTTTCTGAGGAATGGCCAAATCCCTAAACTCTTTGCCTTAGGATTACTCAAAAGGTGACTCTTGAAGCTGATGTTTTCTAAGGAATCCTGCTGTGCCACTACTTGGGCAGTGAATAGAGTGCTGGGCCTAGAATCAGAAAGACATGAGTTCACCTCTGGTCTCTGACACCTCTTAGCTGTATGAACCTGGGCAAATCACTGAACCTTTGTCTGCCTTGGTTTCCTTATCTGTAAAATGGAGATAATAACCTCACCTACCTCACAGGTTTATTATAAGAATCAAATGTGATCATATCTGTAAAGCACTTTGCAGACCTTAAAATGTTCTATAAATTCTGGCTCTATACAAACACATATGTATATGTGTATACATAACTTGGGCTGCTTGAAGACTAGAGTCTAAAACTCTTGAATTTGATTCTGCTAGAGAGACAACCCTCAGGAACTCTTACCACTTGGCCTTGTGTTTCCCTGCTCTTTGCCTGCCCTGTGGTTGAGAGGTCACTTCGCTGCTCCAAGGCTGGGGCCAGGAATTAGGCATTTTCAGATACTTTGCTCTCTGGCAACAAGCACTATCACAAGAAGCTGTTATGTGTTTCTTGCCGGAGTTCTCTTTCAAACCCCCAGCCCCCCATCCCTGATTCACAGAGGCATTTCATACTCAGGATCTCTCTGGAAGAAAGGTAGAAAGTTGAAGGAAAAACAAGTCTGTCAGTCCCTTTTATAGACCATCCCAAAGCAGGTAGCTTCTCCCAATAATTACCATAGGAATCCAAACCAACTGGTTCAGCTACAGTTTTTGAGACTTAATCAGAAGATATCATTAGTTCTCTCAAAGAGGTGTCCACATGCTTCATAGGGAGATGCTCTCAAAGATCCTAACATGGTCAGGGCAAAAAGAATTGATTTAGCGCTTACTGTGTGATCGATACTGTGCTAAGTGCTCAGAATGCAAAAACAAGCAAAATACATGTGTGTATGTGTGTGTGTGTGTGTGTGTGTGTGTGTGTGTAAGTAAACCCTGCCCTTAAGGAGGGTATTTTAATGAGGGAAGACAATACAGAAAAGGGCACTGAAAGGGGAGGGGGGAAGATACCTGTGAGGCTGAGTAATAGGGAAGTCTAGAGAGTCAGAATCAGAGCTGGGAGAGGTGTTCCCTTGATCAGCCCTCCCTCCCACCCACCTCCAGAATAAACATATTTTGTGGCCATTGGAGAGCATTTTATTGTTGACTCTTCATGACTCCATTTGGGGTTTTCTTGGCAAAGATACTGAAGTGGTTTGCTATTTCCTTCTCCAGCCCATTTTACAGATGAGCAAACAAGGTTAAGTGACTTGCCCAGGGTTACACAGCTAATAAGTGTCTGAGGTTAGATTTGAATTCAGGAAAATGAGTCTTCCTGACTCCAGACCCAGCACTCTATCCACAGTGCCACCTAGCTGCTCTTTAGAGAATATAGGATCCCATCAACTTTTTGGTATGCCATATTACACTGCCAACTTATATTGAGACTACAATCCACTAACCCCTTGCCCCCGGTCTTTTTTTTCACAGCAGCTGCTGTCATGTCATATTTCATCCATCTTATATGTTCATGGCATTGTGCAGCCCTTTATCTTGAAATACAGGAAGATGCATTTATTTCTGGGTTTTTTCATTCCTATGGATAAGGGACAGGAGGTGGTGGACATCATTTGGTATATATAACTGGCCTTATATGTAAGTGTTCCCAGCATAGTGCAGCTTAAGGGAAAAGCCTTCTGTCCCCAAATATTTTCCTACTGATCTGCCACACTGGTTGCAATTCTGCCATGAGAGAGTCACTCCTTTGGGTTAAGGCTTTATCTCTAGAATTCCCTTACTGAAATGTGAATACCCATAGAAAGAGTAGCATATTCACCCCTTGTCATCCAGTCATACCTTAGCAATAGATTTGTTTATGAGATTGCTTCCCCACTTGTTATCCCAGAGGAACACTGGACAGAAATAAGATTAGATAGTTGTGGAGGAGGGAAAGAGGGATATACTTGGAGCAACGAAGAGTAGAGACCATCACGAGGGCACTGGGGTGGTGGTGTAACTTGAGGAGTGAGAAGGAGGCAGGAGGCCATTGACAAAAGTTAATGCATTTCCTAATTTTCCCAATGGCCAGACCTTTTGGTTCTCCTGGCGATTGCACCAAGTATGTTTGACTGACATATGATTGTATCTTCTTTGGGCATTGACTCTGGACTTCATCTTTGCTGGAAAGCTGCCTTTGATGGCACCTAGAATCCAGAGGTGAAGGTAGTTTTTTTTTTTTTTTTGCTTTTTGGTGAGGCAATCAGGGTTAAGTGGCTTGCCCAGGGTCACACAGCTAGTAAGAGTCAAGTGTCTGAGGCCAGATTTGAACTCAGGTCCTCCTGACTCCAAGGCCAGAGCTCTATCCACTGTACCACCTAGCTGCCCCTGCAGGTCATTCTTGATGCAGAACTCATCCCTGGATATTTGGCTTGCTCAGGGAGCCTATCATAGTTCATGAGCTCTGACTGCCAAATGATCTCGCGTTCTGTGGGAGAAAAAAAGGGGGAGAAGGATAAAGGAGAGATGTCTCATAGGACCTCAGATTCAGCACTTAAAAATTATTTTGGGGCCTAGGGAGGAGAAACCAGAGGGATCATCCCTGAAAAAGACCTCTGTTTATTTATGTAGGCTGTTCTCAGTTGAGGCTAGATGTGAGAGTGAGGGAGTGGGGCTGGGAGGTTGGCTGCTCCTTAAGAGCAATCATTACAGTATATCCTAAGAAGACTCAGAATGACAGATGCTGTGGCTTCATTACCATCAACTGAATCATCAGAGCTGTGGTTTGGCCAGAGAGCTGGGTGCCAAATCCTTAGGTTTCTATTCCTGGCATAGTCACTAACTCATAGAGGCTCTTAACTTTCTAGAGACTTTGCTAACCCATCTGGAAAACACTCCCCACCTCTCAGGAGGTGACAGGAGGCTTTATTAATGAGTGTTTATGAAGTACTCAGAGGTCTTCAGATAAAAGCTGCTCTGTCATTTGCTAAGTATTTTCTGTGATTAATGGAAGCCAAAGCTGCACACCTCATGCATGATCATTAAAATATACAAGAGTGAGGATTATTGGAGTCTATGATTTCATATTCAGATCCCCTCTCGGTGTCCTCCCTACGCCTTTTCTCCTGTAATGAAGAGAATTAAGTTTGTTGTATTTGCCCTACTAGATTTTAAGTTCCTTGGGGGGGCAGGAATAGTGTCTTCTACAACTTTGTATTCTGCACCTGTCAGCACACTGTCTTATACTGAGTATTTAGTGTAAATATGACAGTATTTACTAAGTGAAATGCCAAAGGCCTATCCATTATGACATGGTTGGAAATAATGTTCTTTCTAGTTATCATGCTTTCTATCTGTCCTCTTTCAAACCCATCCTTCATCTTGCACTAATAATCTTACTGGTATGTCCATCACTTTGATTACTTCACTCTTGGGTCTTCAACAGCTGCTTTCCCATTGATTACTCATGGGCAGCTAGGTGGTATAGTAGATAGAGTGCCAGGCCTGAAGTCAGGAAGACTCATCTTCCTGAATTCAAATTATGCCTCAGACACTTATTAGCTGTGTCACCCTGAGCAAGTCACTTAACCTTGATTACCTCAGTTTCTTCATCTGTAAAATGAGCTGGGGAAGGAAATGGCAAACCACTCCAGTGTCTTTGCCAAGAAAACCCCAAATGGAGTTACAAAATACTCAGACAAGACTGAACAACAACATTGACTACTCAGTAAACTTCTGGTCCTGACCTCCAAACAATGTTTCCAGCTTCATACCCTTAGGATATGGTGTCCCAGGTAACTGCCAAACTTCTCTTTGTCCTCTGTCCTTCTCCTATCTCTGTTCCTCTGGTTGTGAAGTCCTTCACGTCTAAAATAGATTTCCTCTCCCTTCTTCCTTCTGCTCTCCCCCATGTGAAAGTGATCTCTCCCTACTCAGATTTCTTTTGGCCCTTTGCTTTGATCCTTTCCTTTGTGCATGTCCTGTTCTCTCTATTTCACAGTTACTTGTGTGTGTATCTTTCTTCCTATTAGATTGTAAACTTCTTGAGAACAAGATTTATATTCTGTCTGATAGTAGGCACTTATGAAACCTTTGATGTTGTTTAGTTGAATTGAATTTAGTATACACTAGTCAAGGAGCTCTGTCTATTCTATGGATCCCTTACCCCATCAGTAATAATAATTATAATAACTCATAATTAGCTATCACTCCATGGAGACTGGACTTGCTGCTCACCTGAGTCCTTTGTCACCTGAGCGTTCTAGGGATTGAGGGCACCTCCAGTGGGAATCCCTCCAGCGCCTGGCACAGACAGGCAGCTGTCTGGTCAGAACTTATGGTAGAATGAAACCTATGGTTTCATTTGGACCCAGGGAGTGGAACAGGGCCCATCTCCAGTTACAGAGACCTTTGAACAACTGTGACCTATGGCAGAATGCCCAGTGTTGCCTTTCCCTTCAGGCCCATTGATGTTCTGCTCTTTCCATGCCAATTTGAACTTCCCAGTGTTCTTTTACACAGATAGGCTCAGATTTTTACTGGTTGTGTCACTTTTCACAATTTCTGTATCTCTTTTATTCCAACATATGTCTGGACCAGGGGAATGTGGTCTCAGGAGATTCCCCATTGCATTCTTGGGGCTAGTTGACACTGCCAGGGAGACAAAATGGAGGAAGGAGGAATTGGAAGGAAGATTTCAGAGGTCTGATATCCTCCTTGGAACTGGTGAGAGAAGGGAATAAACATTTATATAGTGCCTACTATGTATCAAACACTGTGCTAAGCACTTTACAAATATTATTTCCTTTAATCTTCACAATAACCCTGGGAGGTAGGTGCTATTATAATTCCCAATTTACAATTCAGGAAACTGATGCAGATAGAGGTTTAAGTGACTTGGCCCAGGGTTACATAGCTTATAATTATCTGAGGCTGGATTTGATCTTGGGTCTTCCCGAATCTAGGCCCATCACTCCTGGGGTGGGGAACCTACAGCCTCAAGGCCACATGTGACTCTCTAGGTCCTCAAGTGTGGCCCTTTGACTGAATCCAAACTTCACAGAAAAAAGCCTTTTATTCAAAGGCCCACACTTGAGGACCTAGAGAGCCACATGTAGCCTTGAGGCTACAGATTCCCCACCCCTGCCTATCCACTATGCCACCTCACTGCCAAGTGACTTTCCCAAGGTCATACAGCTAGTAAGTGGAAAGAATTTCTCATGTTGAAGTGTCTGAGAACAGATCTGAACCTAGGTCTTCCTGACTCTAGGCGCAGTACTCTATATACTGTGCCACATAGTTGCCTCATGCTGGGTGATGAGCGGACGTGTTGACTGCTATAGGGTAGGGAAAACAGCATTTCTGGTCTCCTTGACAAACATGTGTCTCTTTTTCATTTTTTTTTTTTTTGGCAATTGGGGTTAAATGACTTGCCCAGGGTCACACAGCTAGTAAGTGTCAAGTGTTTGGTCTGAGGCCAGATTTGAACTCAGGTCCTCCTGACTTCAGGGCTGGTGCTCTATCCACTGTGCCACCTAGCTGCCCCTGTCTCTTTCATTTTTCAACTAGAAAAAAAATATCATTCACTTTAAAATAAGACTAACTTTTAAATAAAAAATTTAAAAGGAGAAAAAACTTTCTACGTAAAGTACCAAAGGCACCTTTGCAAGGTACCAAATCCCCCTTAATTGTTGAATGGGAACCATTCAACACTAATTGTGTTACTGTTATAGAATTCAGGAAAAGTTGTGATCAGTTGGAAGCAGTACATCTGCAGCTGTAATCATTTTATCAGCAAACCATCTTCCATATAGGACTTTAAAGTTTTTTTTAAAGTTTTTCAAGATTTTCAAAATTTACGGAATCTTTAAAAAATTTAGCATTTTCAAAATGCCTTACAGAAATTATCTCAGTACTTAGCTTCCCTGTTTGTGTGTGTGTGTGTGTGTGTGTGTGTGTGTGTGGTTAAATAGAACTGAACCCTGTTCTCATTTTCTCACAAGATAAGAGTAAATATTGTTATTGGAGAGAGGGTGGAGGGAGAGACAATCTCGTGCTGTGGGTAGAGAGCTACTATCACAATCCAGAAGACCTTGGAGTCAAGAAGGTCTGGGACATGGTCTTTGACATATTCTGGTAATGCGATTGTGGGCAGGTTACTTAACATCTCAACGCTCTAGGCAACTTTCTGAGCACCCTATATCAATGAAAGCACAGGGCCAGGTCCAAAAGGGGGAAAAAAAGGATCTTAGATGATGGTGGAGAGAACTAACTATTCCTTTAAATGTCTTCATTTGGCCTCAGTGTCAACATTACATCAACCTGTGGGAGAGATGAACTGTATGTAGGGAAGTCATTTGAGTGGATTTTATTTTCTTGGCAAATTAACGAATGATACATTGTTGATATAATTAGAGGCTGTTTGCAAGGCGCTGCCTCCACCAAGTCCTCATCAGAGAATCCGGTTTCATAAAGTGAGTCACTTGTCGGTGTCCCCTCTGCCCACTCCTGCAGCTGGTGTAACTTAGCAAGAAATTTCTCTAGGGGGGTCTTTGATTTCCTCTCTGCCCCTCCTTTCTCTCCTGTCTTCCATTTCATTGTCTCTACCTTGAACTCAGATTTGCAGAGAAAGGACAGGAGGGGGCGACAAACCTGCACTTTTTGTAGCTTTCAGAGTCTTTCCTGAAAGTACCAAATGATGCTGGCTCTTCTTCTCTGATCACGGACCTTTCTGTCTCAAATGCTTTTTGGCCCAGTTCCCCATGGTGCTGCAGAACATGCTATTTGCAAAACTGCCGCAGGTTCCCTCCATCTTCTGCCCTCTACGCACTTTGAATATGTTTCATAGGAGGCCCTGTCTCCCTTGTCAGTGGTGATCCTTGTGAGCCAAAGAGATATTTTACTGTCCTTTTTTCAGAGGCTCTGCTTCTGACATACTCACCAGAGTAAATAGTGATTGACCACCAGCACTCTGCAGCCCACCAAGTAGTCCCTCCTATCCAGAAGGGGAAATAAGCACAGGGAAGGGCAATGTGATATTTGCTGCCTCATAACCTCTGTGTGTTTCAGTTTCCTCACCTGTAAAATGACAGAGTTGGACTAGATCTCTTCCATCTCTAGCTCCTATGATGCTTTGATCTCCGGGAGCTAGAATCTATCCATCCACAAGCCATTACAAGAGGCTTGCTTGTTTAAAGGACTTTAGAGGTCATCTCATCCAGCCTCCTCATTTTACAGCTGAGGAAAAACTTTTTTAAATTTTATTTTTAATTTATGAAATAAAGCAAGCATTTCCACGTGACATAGTGCAATAAAAAGATGATTGTATATGAACCTGAAAATCTACTCTGCACAACTTGCTAATCTTTTCAAATATATGATAAAATTATCATGTAAATTTCTCTTTTTCTTTTTTCTTCCCTCCCCCCACTCTACAGATGGCTACCATTAGACACAAATACATATACATATATGTAAAATTATTCTGCACATACTTCTATTTATCAGTTTTTTCTCTGGATGCAGATAGCATGTTTCTTCTTACATCTTTTTTTATGAGGAAGAAAGGGAGATTCTGAGAGAGGAAGGCTGTCAAGGCGGCACTGCTATGTGGTAGCACAATGGGGCAAAAAATTCAGGTCTCTTAACCATCTCTTTAGTGCTTTGTCATCCCCTGGCAAACTTGTAAAGTTAGTAGTATCCTTAGAATTCCCTTTCAGTGCCCTTCCTTCATCTTTGTGATTAAACCCTCCCCCTCATCTCCCCTTCTCTATCAGGTTCTGAATAACTTCCTTCCCCTTTCAAAACTTGGTCTCAGGAAAAGACATCATTCACTTATACCTTAGCGTGAAGTTATATCAATTTGTTGCCTTTCCCGGGGTTAACTTCAGTTTAAGCTCTATCTGTAGTCACAGAATAGGACAATAGATTTAGAGCTAGAAAGGTCATCTAGTCCAAAGCCCTCATTTCATACATGAGAAAATTGAGGCCCAGAGAGAGTGACTTGCCCAGGGTTACACAGGTGGGAAGTGACGGAGCTAGGATTTCTGTCCAGATTTTCCAGCTCTAATTCTGATGTTTGTTCCACTATACTATGATGCCTTCCTGGAAAAGGCTTCTATGTGAGAGCAGGTAGAAGAGGTATTTTTTTGGCAAAGGAGGTTAGAAGACCCCACTGAAATCACAGTAGTTAGCTGGCTTCTCATTCTACCTATGTCAACAACTTGGGCCCAGACAACCATACAGGCAGAGTCTGGCAGGCCTGTATCTGTTTTCATGAGTTACTGATTGCCTGTCTACCACAGGAGCAGTGGACCACCTGCAAGACCACAGCTGCTCATAGGGTGATTCTGCCTATTAGTGGAGCCCAGTAGAACAGTGCCTGCCCATTCACCTGGCATCAGGTGCTATAAGAACCAGCAGATGGATGCCTTCCATATGTTGGTTATTGGCTCTGTTTATCTGGCTCCTTCAGCTCACTGAGGTCAGCCAGCATAGCAGCATAGAGCTTGGACTGCACCTGTAGCATGATTGTCAAGACCACAGGATCTCAAGAACCTTGAGCTGTGTGTCCCTTGCTTTCTAACTCTGTGGGTATCTCATGTGTCTTTCTCAGCATCAGAGAGTTTAATCACTGAATAGGCTTGTTTATTCATTTCCCCTGGAATGTTGAGTCATCTGGTGTAGCCCTCTGTGGGCTGTCAGGAATTGGTGGGCTTGGGGGACAGGAGTGGTGATGAATTAGGGGATGCACTGTCAGAGTGGTGGTCTATGTTAAAGCTTGGCTTACAGACTTGCTGGAGGCAGCACCTGAGAGGTGTCAGGTCATAGTGAATAAGCATTGATCTTAGGGTCAGAATACCCAATTTGAGGCCCAGGTCTAGAACTGACTAGCTGTGTGACCTTAGACAAAATGATTAACCTCCCTGAACTTCTGTTTCCTCATCTGTAAGATGGGAATAGTATTGCTTGTTGTGAAGAGAGTGCTCTGTAAGCCTTAGAGAACTATGAAAATGTGAGGAGTGTCACAGAGTTATATAATTCTAGAGTTTGGAAGAGACCATAGGGGCCATCTAGTCCAATCCATGCCTGATAAAGAATCCCCTCTATAACAGACCTAACAAGTGGACAGAGGGACTTTGCTTGAAGACCTTCAATGAGAGGGAACTCACTACTATGACATTTTTGGAAAGTTCTCATCACCTGCCTCTTTGAAAGTCTATCCATTCCTCCAATTCCGACTTTTGGAGCAGCCATGGAAAACAACTCTACTTCCTATTCCAGATGGCAGTTGAAGACCAATATCCTATCCCTCCCAAGTTTTCTCTCATCCAGGATACATCTGCAGTTCCTTCAGCCAGTCCTCAATAGCATGAAGTCAAATCCTCCCTCCTGTTAACTCTCTTTTAGCTCTCATTGTTTCCTAAAATGTTCCACCAAGGATTGAATGTAATACTCCACATGAGAACATTGGGACTATAACTTCCATAGCTCAGAACACACAAAGCCTCTCTTAATGTAGTCCAAGATCTCAGCTTTCTTAGCTAATGGTTATATCAAACTGCTGACTCATGTTGACTTTGGAGTTCGCTCAAAACCTCAAACCTTTTCTTCCTTTTCAGACAAACTACTGTGTAGCCATATCCTCCCCATCTTCTACTTGTGAAATTGTTTTTTTGTGAACCCAAGTATAAGACTTTACATTTATTCCTATTAAATTGTATCTCCCGTCCAAATGTTCTACCTGAAACACTCTCTAGTTTAGTGCCCCAGCTCTGGGTTCGTCCGGGCTGAGTTCAGTCCTGGAGGAGCCTGTTTTTTTTTTTTAAATTTTTAATGAGGCAATTGGGGTTAAGTGACTTGTCCAGGGTCACACAGTTAGTGAGTGTTATGTGTCTGAGGCTGGATTTGAACTCGGGTCCTCCTGACGCCAGGGCTGGTGCTCTATCCACTGCACCACCTAGCTGCCCTGGGGCCTGGCCTTTAAAGAGAAGGAGCGAAAAGGCTCTTCATGCCAGAGTCCCAGGACAAATCACTTAAAGTTTAGGTATAACTCATATAACTCATGACTAGGGTCTTCCACCAAAAGAATTATTAGCCTCTTCTCCAGATGGAGCAGCTGTTCATTTCTTCTACCACAAAAGAAATGCTTATATCCCAAAAGACTCATACACTGACAAAAACTTGAAACATGAAACAGTAACCCATGACTCCTATTATTCTTTTCTAGTAGGTTGATACTTAAAACATTGAAACATTTTATGGGACTGCGAAAGAGCCATTTCATTTTAGCTCTGTACTGTTCATCTCTTCTGGCAAGTCAGGCCAGAGCATGGACTCATCCTCCTGATAGTGGTCAGTCAGACAAGTATTAAGTGCCTACTGCATGCCAGGAACTATGCTAAGTGTTTGAAGATACAAAGAAAAAGAAAAGATAGTACTTGCTCTCAAGGAATGGATAGTCTAATGGGAGAGAGAACATGCAAACAACTATGTACAGATAAGATACAGGCAGAATAAATCAGCAGAGGAAAGGCACTGATATTAAGGCTCATCTCTTCAGAGACTCATTGTAGCAGTAAGGGAGCACCTCCTGCTGCCAGTTACCTGGATCTTTCCAAGACTCCATGATTTCCAAGGTTGGAAATGGCCATCTCATAATTGCTTTCAGTCTCCTTTGCTCAGGGAAACCAATACAGAGCAGAAGAGGCAACCAAAGCCTTGGTACATAGTCTCGGGCTCCCCTGGATCGGCACATAGTCCCATTGCCATATGTGAAGAACTGCCATAGCTAGCGGGGGCCAAGGTGGGATGAGGGGGAAGGAGTCTCTTGCTTCACCCCAAGGAAGCCCCAGAGAGAGTCCTAATCCAGATATTCAGAGGAGAAGGAGAGAGAAAGAGTAGAAGTCTCTGCATATGATTGGGCAGCTCTTGCCTCTCAGTGACCAATCTCTTTGAGGTTGTATTCTATCATGGGGGTGGGAGGGCATACATTGGGACTAACCAGAAGCCTTTGGATTTGAATATCTTTTTAACAAGGGGCCTGCCTGCCAGAAGGTACCAGAGTGCATGTTTAGAGCTACAGGGTACATGAAGACCAGCAGATGAGGGGGTCCCTTGATTACCCACATTACATTATTACATGCCTTTACTTGGCATGAGTTGAAGTCTCTCTCTCTTCCTGTGTCTCTGTCTCTATCTCTCCATCTCCATCTCGGTGTCTGTCTTAACCTGCCTCTGTCTCATCAATAGTCAATAAACATTTATTAAGTTTCTACTTTGTGCCAGGCACTGTGCCAAGCACTGGGAATACAGAAAGAACCAAAAGACAGTTCCTGCTCTCAGGCTCGCAATCTAATGGAGGAAACAAAAAGCAAACAAATATGTCCAAATAAGTTATATATAGGATAAACATGAAGTAATTAAGAGGAGGACACTAGAATTAAGAAGACTTGGGAAAGGCTTCTTATAGAAGATGGGATTTTAGTTAATATTTAAAGTGAGACTGGGCAGAAATGAGGAGTAATAGTATTCCATGTATGGGGGATAGAAAATACCTGGAACTAAGAGATGGAGTGTTTTGTTTGTGTAATAGCCAGGAGGCCAGTGTCACTGGGATTCAAAAGTATTTGGTGAGGAATAAGGTACAAGAAGACTGGAAAGGTAGGAGGGGGCTAAGTTATAAAGAATTTT
Source organism: Vombatus ursinus (assembly GCF_900497805.2). NCBI lineage: Eukaryota > Metazoa > Chordata > Mammalia > Diprotodontia > Vombatidae > Vombatus > Vombatus ursinus. The sequence goes on along the minus strand of NW_020954576.1, from coordinate 81,639,656 downwards.
GGACATCAGAGGATTTTATGTTTGATCCTGGAAGCATTAAGGAGCCAGTAGAGTTTATTAAATTAGTGGAGGTGGTAACATGGTTGGACCTGGCACTTTGGGGAAATCACTTTGGGGGTTGAATGGAGGATGGTTAGGAATAAAGAGAGAGTTGAGGCAGGCCAACCCACCAGTAGGCTATTGCAGTAGTCCAGATGTGAGGTATTGAGGGTGTCCACCTGAGTGGTACTTAGGTTGGATTTCTGAGAACTGGGAAGGTGGTATTTATTACCTTTTAGAGTAAGAAGGAAGGTAGGAGAGGGGAAAGGTTTTGGGGAAAAGATGAGTTCTGCTATTACATTATGTGTGTGTATATTATGCACATTTTATATATATATGTATATATATATATATATATATGTATACACACATACATGTACAGATAAAATGTCTGGCCCAGGGTAGGCTCCTAACAAGGGAGGTTCTAGGGCATGACACTAGGGTATTTGTAGTCAGGATAGTAAGGGGGAGGGTAATTCCAAATGTACACCAAAGCAAACAAAGATATTCTAGTAGCCCCCTTTTTGTTTCATGGTCCTCAAGTAAGTTTTTTTGTGGGTGATGAGTGACTCTAGGGCTTTTGTGGGGTCTTTCCTGCTATGATACAGCTGTGATGCACTGATTAGTTTCTGGGAGATATGTGGTCATGCTGAAGGCACAGGCACCCCCCTCCCCCTCCCCACTGACTCAGATGCTATGTTTCTGAAATTTTCATTTTGGGGTCCAAACCTTGATTAAGAATTATGGGGGCAGCTAGGTGGCGCAGTGGATAGAGCACCAGCCCTGGATTCAGGAAGACCTGAGTTCAAATCCAGCTTTAGACACACAGCACTTACTAGCAGCTTGACCCTAGGCAAGTCACTTAACCCCAATTGCCTAACCAAATTAAAAAAAAAAGAATCATGACCTTGTTGATCACATTATTTCATATAGAAAGTAAATTATTCCATGTTGTATATATTCTCATCCACAGTTGATGTGTGGGTAAGTTGCTTTAAATTCTTTTTAAAATCTTTGTTACAAAGGATAACTTACTCAGTAGGGGAGAATGGAGGGATATTTTTAGAAATAAATGATATAAAAACAAAATAAATCAATAAAAAGAAAATACAATAAAAAAGAAAATTATTCTAGGCCTCCTGGCATAGTGTAAAAAGCACAGGACTAGGAACTGGAAGGCCTGGGCTCAAACCCAACCTTGTCCACAAGCCACTTCAATTCCTTGGGCCTCATCTGTAAAATGAAGAGAATGGACTGAAGGATCTCTAAGGCCTCTACCACTTCTAAAATTGTACGTATGTATATACTCATTTTTCTCAACGTAGATGTTCTTAGAAGTGGACTGTGAAAACACTGGCTTATTTTTCTGCAAAACCCACAGAATTTCTGCCTGAATAAAAGGGGGATACAGAGTCCCTTTTTGATGTGTCTGGTCAAAATAAAATGAAGATCCTAGAGGGGCTAAAGTCTGACACTCTCTTCTCCCAGTCTGCAGGCTTTCCCAGGCATACAAGAGCCTTGAGTGTGAGCCTGCACAGCAGGAGCTGAAATGAACCATTCAGCTCCATTAGAATAAAAGCAGCCCTGAACAGATGGGGCAGACTGCAAACTTTGCCGTACATGTTCTTACCCTCTTTGCCATCACCAAATCATCCCAGCCAGATGACTCATCTCTTGGCAGTGTTATCCCTGTGGCCTAATGAAACTCACTTGGTTATGGCTGGGTTTTAGCATGTGTAAAGCCCAGATGCCTCCACCTCTGTATCACCGGCAAGTGAGTATTATTATAGGAGAGGAGAGAATATTTGTGCAGTGGAGAGTGGAGAGGGGGCAACATTCTCTACTGACTTCTGGAAGTAAGGGGCAAGGAGGGAGGTGCTCCCCACTGTGTTGGAGCAGGAAAGACATGCCTATGTGCCAGTTCAGTCTGGATATGTGAATGCAGTGCCTGATACAACTTCATTCTGCTTCCTTCCTGCCCTCACCTTCTTTCCCCTCCTTTCTTTTCTTTACTGCCTCAGGGCTTGGTGTCACAGACTCCACACAGAGAAGGGTCCCTATTGAGATGGAAGGCTTGGCTCCTGTAAGGTGCCAGAGAGCAGCCTGATTTAGCTTCTTGAAAGCTGGGACTCTCTGACCTTTCTTTATATCTCCAGTACTTAGCACAGTGCCTGGCATAGAGCAGGCACTTAATAAATGTTTATTGACTAAGTGACAGTTAAGCAGTGGTCTAGCATGTGACAGCAGGAGCAGTCCCCGGGGAGCAGTGACCATGTTCCCATTCAGACAGAACCATTATAAATAGTTCATCTCCACCTCCCAAACACACAGTGTTTCTTAATCACTTAGAGCCCAGACTCAAAGGCAGGTCATCATCTGTAGGATGCATGAAAATGCCAGGCTCTGAGATGCACTAATATGTCTCATAAACCAGGATGCATAAATGGAGATGACACATAGCAATTTTTGTCAGACTTGGGCAGGGCTCATCTCAGTCCCATTAGGTGTCTACTTTCCCCCTGTGGGTTGGCATTTGGCTGCCTTGCAAACCATCTGCTCAATTTTCCTCTGCATTTCTTGCTAAAGGGAACCATACTCTCATTCAGCATTTCTGGACAAACTTTTCTCTTCCAGATCAGAAGAAACAATGCTGTAACATGGAAATAGTCCAGTGAAGATGTCGAAATGATTTATGGGAACTGAATTCTAAAAGGTGGGCTGTGGGTGTTGTGAATTCAGAAAGACTCAAGAACACAAAAGTAACCACAACACTTTCTATAAAGTCCCTTTTTGTCCAGGGATAATATGACATTTGTTAATAATAATAATGATAGAGAACATTCATATAGTGCCTACTATGTGCCAGGCATTGTGTGAAATGCCTCATTTGATCCTTACAACAAACCTGGGAGGCAAGTGATCTTATTATTCCCATTTTATATGGGAGGAAACTGAGGTTGAGTGACTTGCCCAGGATCATACACCTATTAAGTGTCTGAGAATAGATTTGAAATCAGATCTTCCTGACTCTAGGCCCAGTGCTCTATGCACTGTGCCATCTACCTGCCTCACCTGGGAACTTGTCTTAAGAAGGAAAAGGTGTCTATTTGTCATTGTCCAATTGTGTTATAGTTAAAAATGAATACATAAAGTCCTACTGTGAAACTTGTGAGTCCAGAGGCTAGAAACCAACTAAAAAGTCATAATATGGAGACTGTAGTTATAATATCCTAAGATTTAGAGCTGGAAGGCCCCTAAGAGATCATTTAGTCCAACCCCTTGCTTTATTGAGGAGGAAACAGGCTCAGAGAAGTCAGATAATTTGCTTAAGATACCACAAGGATTGAGGAACAGACTTGGGACCTGAACCCAGGTCCTTCTCACTCCTAATCTAGTGCTCCTCTATTACAGCACACAGGCCCAGGCATAATCTCCTGCATATTGATCAAAAGTTCTTTCCTCTCAACAAGAAGTATTCACCAGGTGTTATCAAGCACTTCCCTAAAGCACCAGAAAAAATGCATTTGTATGAGATGCCTGACTTAGCAAAGCCTCTAAACCTGTAGGAGGTACCCACTGCTTGAAGACTATGAGTTGACTTTGTGAATTCCATTCTACAAGAGATTAATGCAAAAATATTTTTGTACCTCTCTGTAGAGTTTTATGTCACCTGCATTGCCCAAATTATGGTAGGTGTAGGAAGTAGGGAAGATATTGCAAGGCGGTTTATTTTATACTTAAACTGTAAGAGAGACCCTTTGGGAACACCTCTGTTTAGGGCTCCCAGATTTTAATCTTATGTCACTGATGGGTCATCTTTATCTAATGTTAAGTTTTGTGTCCCTCCTCATGAGAGAAAGGAAAATAATAAATACAACTAACATGTATGTAGGTTTTAGGATTTGCAAAGACCTTTAGACTATGTCACCCCTCTGCTTAATAAATTCCAGTGACTCCTTAATCACCTCCAACATCCAATATGAAATCCTCTGTTTGGCATTCAAAGCCATTCATAACTCCACTCCTCCCCCCCTCCCCCCCAATCTTCTTATACCTCTCTCTCTCCCAATTCTCCTCCTATCTATCTGACCATTCCTTTTCAACCAGCTTTTCTGGATCTTCATCCAGGTCATGCACACGTTTGTGAGGGTTATAATTAACTTCTTAAGATAAGTTTCCGGGTTAGGCAGGTAACCCACAGGGCTCTGTCCTGGGCTCTCTTCTCTTTTCCCTCTATACGAATTCATTTGGTGATCTCCTCAACTCCTATGGATTCAGTTATCATCTCTATGCTAATGATTCTTAAATCTGCTCTCTAGCCATCCTCTCTGCTGACATCCAATCTTGCATCTCTAACTGCCTACTAGAAATCTCAAACTGGGTGTCCTGTCAATCTTAAACTCAAAATGTCCCAAACTGAACTTATTATATTTCCCCTCAAACCCTCCCTCTCTTCCCTATTACTATTGAGGATACCATCCTCATCTCAATCCCCCAGACTCATAACCTAGATGTCATCCTTGACTCCTCACTCTCTCTTACCTCCCTGTATCCAATCTGTTCAAGGTCTGTAAATTTTACCTTCACATATGCCCCCACTCTTCTTTGACACTGCCATCACTCTGGTGCAGGCTCTCATTACCTCATTCCTGGACTGTTGCAATAGCCTGCTGGTTTATCTGCCTACCACAATGTTTCACCCTCCATTTAGCCATGGAAGAGATCTTCCTAAAGATCTTACCATGTCACCCTACTCTTCAGTAAACTCCAGTGGCTCCTTATTACCTCCAGGAACAAATATAAAATCCTCAACTAAGACACTCTCAATAAGATGAAAATGCATTAAGTAACAGTATGACAATGTGATATAGGAACGAGAGTGTTAGGCTCTATATTGGGAAAATCTGAGTTTGAATCCTGCCTTTGCCATTTGCTAGTTGTGTGACCTTGAGCACTTAATTTCCCTGAGCCTCATTTTCTTTTGGTTAAAATAAAGATAATAATACTTTCAGTGCCTTCCTCTTGGTATTGTTTGTGGGATCATACAGTTAGAGCTGGAAGTCACTGATCATAACATCCTCACTTTAGATAAGGAAATAGCCTCAGAGGGGCCAAGTGACTTGCCCATGATCACACAGCTAATACGTGCTAGGGGCAGGATTTAAACCTGTTTCCAGGTCCAGTACTCAGTTCACTCTGCCACACTACCTCTTTGTTGTGAAACTCAAATGAGATAACACATAGAAAATACTTTGTAAACTTCAAAGGCTTCATAAATGTCAATTATTTAAACTCCAATGTTAGGAAATTCTTGTTGCAGTAGATAGTCAAGAGGAGGCCAACACTTGCTGAAGGAGATGAGTGTTAAAAATACTATGGTAGGGCTTTAAAGAGATCTGAGGAATGTCATGAGGGCTATCAAAATCTGTAGTTGGACCAGCTAAGGTGATGACCAATGATTGTGCCTCAGACTATGATCTGAACGCTCAAGTTCAGGGATGAATTGGTTCTCCTATACGCAGCAGACAGTGCCCTATTGATAGCATGACTCCCCTTTGCAACTTGTTTTTTCCTCCGCTCCCCAGTCTCAGGCTCCTTCCTTTTTCTGATTCTTCAGGTACAGGTCACTGTGGAGGAGAGAGGATTGTGGACCACATAGTACATGAGATAGATCTGGTATGAGAAATCTATAATATGTAAAGATGCCTAAAATTAAATTGTAAATGGTGGGTCACCACTAGAAATTTAAGTATCTTCCTTCTTTACCTTGTTTTCTTCCTTCCTTACCTTGTTTCCATTATATGATATGCTTAGCTATGTAGCCTGTATAAATATTGCTCATCTTCCACCCCAGGGAATCATGTTCCCTGAGGGAATGAATGTTTCCTGGAGAACCAGGAGAAGGCACAGCTTCCCTATCCACCCCCTTCATCTTAGGCAGGACTGATAATAGCCTAGAGTGGTTTCAATAATCTTACCCAGTTGCCTTAAAGAAGGATTTTGGGACTTAAAAAAGACAATTAAGGATGCTTTGTCAGCTTCATAACAAGCAAGGAGAGGTTGATTTGATGGGGTACACCTCTCTCAGGTATCTGAAAAAGAAAAGACATCAAGATCCCTGATACTGGTGGGCCCCCACTTTCTGACAAGCTTTTACGGGGGAATAAGTCGATAGGGGTGGCAGGAAAGGAGAATAACTTCAGTGAGAAGAGGTGCCTACTCTGTTGTTGTATCACCAGAGCTGTGATCTATGTCTTAGGGAAGTCACTGAAGATACCCCTTTCTCTCTGCAGTACTCAATGACTTTGTTCCAGCAGAACATTTGGCTGTGTCTGAAGACGTTACCTGCTGGGATGTGTGCAGAGATGTGAGAGCAACCAAGGCAGGGTGTCACAACTGATTCTGCCTCTGGGATCTGCCTGGAATCTCAGGAGACATGGCAAAGAGCAAGGCTTGATACCACCAGAGCCACTGTGGAACTGTGGGAAGCCACACCTTCTGGGAGCAGCAGGAGACAACATGCTGAGTTCCTTCTGCAGGAGGAACCTACTGTAATTGACAAAGATGACACCAATATTTGGGGGAGTGGGCTCATTGGAGTCTGTCTTTATTCTCTGTGTCATATATGGCTCAGGAGGGTTACTTCCCAATAAAGGAAACATGGCTTTGGACTTGAATGGACTTCTCTTCAGCCTTGGGCAGCCCCTCTCTTTCCTTCCTTCCTTCCTTCCTTCCTTCCTTCCTTCCTTCCTTCCTTC
>NW_020954576.1:81605139-81632849 GCF_900497805.2 Vombatus ursinus | reverse complement strand
CCTTCCTTCCTTCCTTCCTTCCTTCCTTCCTTCCTTCCTTCCTTCCTCTCTTGCCCAAGAGTAGAGTTCTGTGCAGAATCTTTAAATAAAGCTTAGGTGTGGTTTATGCCTAGAATCTCCCCCTAAAAAGCAATTCATAAGGTCCCTTATGGAAAAGATACTCAATATACAAAGTAGATATCAGATATGGGATGGCTCTTTATTAACCCTACCACAAAAAAAAATGCTTAGAACTTAAAAGACTTAAAAGTGTGCATTGACAAAGACTTAAAGCATGAAACAGGAACCCATTATCCCTTCTACTCTTACTGAAAGGTAAAGACATATTTGTGGGATTGCTAAACAGATATTTCATATTCATCTCAGATCTGCGCTGTCTGTGCAACTTACAAAGTCTGGCTCTTCTGGCTCTTCTTCAAGTTCAGTTTGATAGTCATCTTCTCTTCTGAGAAGCAGTATATTTGTAGGATTTACCTCCTGCTAGGCAGCTAGGGCTGACTCAAGAACTGCTGACTCCCAAACTCACGAGTGTACCATCAGGGCTGGAAAAATTTGTTTTTCAGGATCATTCTTTGGTGACCTGGGCTTGGAGAAAGAAATGCAAAACTGAAGGGGCAGCCAAGGTTTTGAGGTCCAGTTTCTAGTTCCTCTTTGTAAGCACATGTTTTCACTTTTATGTTCTTGAAGCCAAGATAGCCACATAGGATGAGGGAAGGCAAGAGAAATCCCCACTCCTTGCTGGAAGTCCAAGAGAGTTAGCATCAACTGGTTCTAACCAAATAGGCTGTGAGATATCTTTTCATCCTACTTATAGCCTAGAGAGTGTGGGGCTCTTCCTGGCCCAGTCACTAATCTGTCATCTCAAAGCACAAGCATGTGCCTCTCATCGAGAAGATTCATCGCCTCTCTTACAGGTGGATTTTATTTTGTTTTCTGTGAAGTTTCCATAAAATTCTCCTTTGATTTTGTGAACTGTGTGCTTTCAAGTGGGGAGTTAGTCTCAGCATATTGGGTAGGGTAATATTTGGAATTCAGACCTTTTCTGCTTGTATCTACCCCCTTGGTATTTCTCACTCAGATCTTGTTCCCTACCCCTCTTTCTTGTGATTGGCTTTCTGATTCCCGGAATGGCAAATTTAGGACTGTACATCCACCCAGTTCCACTTAGCTCCTATAGTCTTATAGTACCCCCAAGTGAAAAAAACCTGCTATAAGCAAAAACTTCCCTTGATAGGTACCTTACTCTGTTCTCAGTTGAGTCTTGTGGATGCTTTCTGTTTGTACCCTGGCCACTTGTCATCCTTTCCCTTGGATCTTAGGTGTTCTTGGATTATAACACTTCATAGGATTTAGAAATGGAGAAGACCTGAGAGAAAATCTGGGGCAGTCCCTTCAGTTTTCAGATAAAGAAACTGAGGTTCAGAGCCAGGATTGAAAACCAGGTCATCTAATTCCATATCCAGTGGTCTTTCAATTAAAGTATGTTTTCAATCTTTCTGATAGGCAGGATAATTACAGAATCAGGACTTTCAGCTAGAGAAGGAAGATTGCTTGGGTGGGGCTAATCTTGAGTGCTGCATGGAGAATAACCTTAAATTAAAGAGTTTGGAGATCTGGCTTTCAAGAGAGAAAAAGAGAGTTCCTGAACAGTGCATCCATTGGAAAACAATAAAGAGTAGATTCAGTAAAAGTTGAAGCCACACCATTTACTAGGGTGCCTTGCCTAGGTAAAATACTTTTTATTGAATTAAAAAATAACAACTGAAAGTTAACAGGATCTGTATTCCATCTTGAATCAATCAAAACAATTGTATTAGAGACTGAGTCACACCCTGAACAATTTGTATAAAAGGGAGAAGCTATGTCAGAATTGAGGGAAGAATTATTCTGAGTTTCTGGATTTAAGAATTTAGAACAAGCATAGAGAAGAGGAGGGAGTTGAGAGCACCTCAGGGACTATTTATTATATTGCTCCTTAGGCTTAAAATGAGCTAATTATTATGATAAGGTGTCACAGAACTAAAACCACAACATGGGATCTATACCTTGTCATTCTTCTCCTTCTCTTACCCCATTATTACATGAGTTATTTGGTCAGTACAATTCTGATAGGAAGGAAGTTGCTGGTCCAGCAGCCCTAAAATATGTTTGCTTTCCAGGGGGAATTTAAACCACAGGGTGGCACTATAAGCCTGGGAGGGACTGTGTTAGGCTTTCCCTGGGATGCTACAGATTTGTCATGTCAAGGTGTTGCCCCCTTTGGCAGCTCTAAGTTTGCTTCCCTTCTGGGGGAGCCCAAACCATAGGATGGTATTCACAGTTTATTAAGTGCTTACTATGTTCTGGGAACAGTGCTAAGCACTGGGGATACAAAAAAGAAGCAAAAGATAGTCCCTGCCCTCAAGAAACTCACAGTCTAACGGGGGAGAAAACACGCAAACAAATATGTACAAACACGCTTATATACAAGACAAAAAATGAAATAACTAAGAGAGGGAAGGCACTAGAATGAAGAAGGTTTGGGAAGTGTTTCTGCAATAGAAGATAGAATTTTGGTTGGGATGTAAAGGAAGACAGGAAAGACAGTAGGCAGAATCAGAAGGATTCTAGGATTCTGATGGAAAAGTGGGGCCCACCAGAAAGGGAGGAGAATTGAGCTGATGTTTAATGGGCTACTTAGTGTATTTTCTGTACCTGTTTATAGGATCTTGGGAGTTCTTTTTGCATTGTTTGTGTTTTCTGTGGATGAAATAAAGGTTATTCTTTAAAGAATATACATTTGTTACCTTGAGGTCTTGTATAGTATGGGAGCTGGGAAGTCTGGATGTTTGTGGAAATCTAGATACAAGCTATACATAAACTATATTATGAGATTTCCTGGGGTAAACTGTGTGTTAGGGTGTAATGAGATAAAAGAGAGCGTGTGCATGTGCGTGTGCATGTGTGTGTGTGTGTGTGTGTGTGTGTGTGTGTTTTAAGGGCAAACTCAAACCTGGGAAGTCCTGGATCATGGCTTACACCAATAATAACTCCTCTTTGTATCATTTCCCCATAGAATATCTCTGTTTACAAAAAATGATCACAATCTGTCTTGTTTTAACCAAGCCTAATGGTATTAGAACACATCCCTGTAAACCACCCATTGCTTCTAAGGCTTTTGGACATAGATTCTTTAAGGCAATAATAAACATAGCAATGTTACTTCAAAGTGTATACAATCTATACATGCATAATAAGGATTAGTTATCAGAAACTAGTCCCAATAGGTGCCATTTCATACCTCCTTTCCCCATTTCCTCTCCCCTTGACCCATAGTTCTGCCTTTGTCTCCTAAAACTCAGAGCATTCATAAGATCCATAAGTCCAGAAGTCTCATCAAGTCTGAGTGTACTATGACTGCTGATGTTGAGGCAAGTAGGGGTTCTCTATTGCTTCTGCCAGCTGCTCTGCCTATATGCTTGCTGTCTCTGATTGGCTGATGCTTGCCTATTCGTAGCTGCGTCTTCGGTTTCCATCCATTGTAACTGTTGCTCTTGCCTGTGATGCTTCAAGCAACATAGATCTGCCTTAAGCCAGACCATTTCATCTCTGAGTTGGAAAAGTAATATAGAAGTTCTCTGTCTTGACTTCAAGGTGCTATTCTCTTCCTAATTATAGGATCATAGATGGAGAGCTGGAAGAGATCTGAGAGGTCACTAAGTCCAGCGCTCTCATTATACACGTATCAGTGATGTTGCTAAATGGTTAGCAGTGGAGCAGGCAGACATGAGCCAGTCGCTTTAATTCACTCTTCCCTTTCTATGGGACAGTTTATTCCTCCCCTTGGGAGATGACTATTTCCACTCCTTTTGCCCCTCTCCATTTGGATGAGTTGTTTTCCTTCCAAATGGGGCCATGGTGCTTGCCTCAATGTCAGCCTAGTTGCTTAGTTGTCTAGACACTACTGATCACTCATTTGTCTGGAGAAACCCCGGTAAGTATGTTCTCTTTGCCCTGAGAAGTTGTAAAAATGAATCAATAACTTTCTCTGTTAACTCTGAATCCCCAGCCAAAGACTGTGCTCTGCCAAAATACTGCCATTTTAATTCTATCTCTCCTACCCTTCTGGGTGTTCCCAATCATCCCTATCAACGTTTCATTCAAACAGTGACATACACGGTTTAGCAGTGTTGGTTAACAACTTTATCGCATTTGCTTGATTCAGAAAACAAAACTCTTAAACCTACCAGCACAAACAAGCTTTTTAAAAACAAGGACAAATCTTGGTGGGGATGGGGTTTGAAGCAGTCACCCTCCCAGGAGAGAGAAAGAAAAGTGAGGGGAGAAATGAAGAACCACTGGCTCTGGTCTACACATTAGTTCTAATGTCTTTTAGCAAACATAGTATCCTCCCTGACAATTCTCCTGCAAGATTTGTTTGCACCACCTTTGATCTGGAGTCCCTGTGTCTACCCATCATGGCGGCTGACTTCCCTTGACCTCCGTGGCTTGTCTTCTTCCTATAAGTCCAAAGGGAGAGTAGGCATGCTTGTCAATCAAAATCAGGCCCTCTGTCAATCTCATGCTCAAGACAAAATTCCCAAAGGAGGGGATTAAGGCAGAGGAGGCTGGGAGATTTCTACCTGAACCAGTGGCCTTCCATCTGTAGTGTCCTGGTCTTCTTGGTAATGCTAGTAGTAGACTTGTTCATCCTTCCTTCTTGAAGAGGACCAGTGGCATCAGGAGGGTGATGTCTTGACTTGTAAGTGAGTTGGATTTAAGTGAGACAAGGTTGTGCAAAGTCATCAGCCTCACTCTCTCCTCCAGAGTCATCTGAATCCAGCGGCAAGACATAGGTCAGGACAACTGGTGATTGCCTTGGATGCGGTGGGAGACCTTGGCCTTTTTAAGCTAAGGTCTTTCCTAGGTCTCAGTTTGTTTGAGGCAATACCCATTCAGTAGTTAAAGGGCAGGCAAGAATTGAGGCAAAAGATGGCCTGGTTTGCCTTCACAAAAGAATCAGTCTGGGAGGGAAAGACCCTCAGAGTTTCTGACTAGAACAGAAACAATTGCTATTTACACTCACTCTGAGCCGTCAGAACCCAAACAGTGAAAGAGCAAGTGAGGCTTGGGCTGGGACCTATTATTGGCCAGTCAGTGAGAGCCTGAGTGATTTAGGTTTAAAGGTATAGTCAGGTAGCTCCATTTGAATCCTAATGGGCTTTATCAAAGCCTTGTTTTCTAGAGCTATGTATCAAGAAATCATAAATAAAACCACATGAGACAGAGGAGTTAATTGTCCCAGTTTTCAAAAAACAAAAAACAATAATAGAATAAATAAATAGGGAAGAAAAAAAAATCTAGCCCTTAAAACCCAAGCGATCAAAATTTCTGTTCCTTTGAACAGAACACCCACATGTGAGGGTATGACTTCCCACGGGAGCGGGGCAGAGGAAGAGAAGGAAGAGGAGGAGGATACTAAGACCATACTACATACAGATAGACACATGAAGCTCAGGGAGATCAAATTCATTTGAGACTGTACCATGTTTCCCTACCAGTGGCCTTCTCAATCCCAGCAAACTCTGATTGATACCTTTTTACTTTGTGCTTTCAACACATTTTGAGAAAACAAGTTCCCCCTCTCCCCTTTGGGCACTATGTTAGCTGTGACATACTTTGTGTGCGGCCCCTCCCTGACTCGTTTGCTAAGTTGCGGGAAGGGGGGAGAGTGGATAAAAAAGATTTCGATTTCTGGCATTTTTTAAAGAATCTTTGCCATAGAAGCAACAGCAAAAGTGGCTATTGATGGGAATGATGAGCTGTGCCTGTTTTTGGCCGGTGGCAGCAGATCGTACTGAAAGAGGACTGTTACCTGTGGTTACTAATTTCTCTTTGATTAATGTTGAACAAAATTAACTCTCTATCTTTATAGAGATTCTGGAAACTTTTAAACAGGTTAATATCCCAGAATCCCAGAATTCTAGAGTTGGGAGGGATCTCAAAGACCGTCCAATCCAACATGTACCTGAATGGGAATCTCTTCAACAACATAACCAGTGGTCATTTGCTCTCCTGTAGAAGATCTGTTAAGAAAGAGAGCCTGATAATTATGCCTGACTCTTACAGCATTGCTTTTTCTGCTAGTGTCTCTTTTTCAGTTCCTTCGTAGTATTATTATTTTAAAATTGGCTAATTCACACAGGCCTTTACTCAGGAGGCAAGGTTTATTGGAGTAACACCTAGATTTTCTTCAGTTTGTTTGAAGTTTGGTTAACATTAAAAGTCACTGTTCTGTACTATGTGTCAAATTTATGGATGAAGTTTTAAGTCTGGTTTTTTTTTTTTCAGTTCAGAATAGGAGGCTGTACTGAAGCTGCCAAGGGTAGTCTAAGAAAAAGAATGGTAGTCTGCTGGGCTGGCAGAGGGAGAACAAGTTGTTTTTCGTCTAAGATACAGCTGAGGTATACTGCTAGAAGGTGCAGTGGATGGAGTGCTGGGCCTGGAGTCAGGAAGATCTGAGTTCAAGTCCCACTTCAGGTACTTAGGAGCTGAGTGACATTGAACAATCATTTATCTTCTGTCTGCCTCGGTTTCCTTATCTGTAAAATGGGGATAATAATAACATCTACCTCCCAGGGTTGTTGTGAGGATCAAATGATTTAATAATTGTAAAACACTTAGCTCAGTGCCTGGCACATTAGATGTTAGCTGTTAGTATTAGGTATTATAGATGATATTATTAAATTCAGCTCAATAGATATTTATTGAATACCTTCTATGTGTCCAGGCACTGCTTGGTCCCAAAGATTTAAAGACAAAATCAAAACAGTCCCCGCCCTCGAAGAACTTATTTTCTTCTTCTTATTCTTCTTTTTTTTTTTTTTGGTGAGGCAGTTGGGGTTAGGTGACTTGCCCAGAGTCACACAGCTAGTAAGTGTTATGTGTCTGAGTCTGTATTTGAACTCAGGTCATCCTGACTTCAGGGCCAGTGCTCTATCCATTGCACCACCTAGCTGCCCCGAAGAACTTATTTTCTACTGGAGGAGTACCACCAGTACAGGTTAAATAAATACAAAGGAAACTTCACCTCATAACAAAGAATAAATCTAGAAAAAAAGAACACCCAAAAGCTCAGCAACATATTAGCTGTACCTGACCACATATGCAGTATTCTACACCCAAATTTCCCCTCTGCAATCAAGAGAGGCAGGAGGATTTTCTTATCTCTTTTTCAGGGCCAAGCTTAGTCGTTGTAATTAAGCAGTATTCAGTTTCATTTTAATAGTTTTTTCCATTTTTATTTTTCTAGTCATTGTCTATATTGTTCCTAGTTCTTCTTACTTCATCCAACATCAGTTCATATAAGTCTTCACTAAGTTCACCTTGTATCTGCTCTGTGTATCTTGTATTTATATACATGTTGTCCCTATTATTAGGATGTAAACTCCTCCAGGGGAGGGAATGTTGTTATTTTTTTCTTTGTAACCTTAGTGCTTAGCAGAGTGCTTGGCACCTACTAAAAACTTAATAAAATACTTTTGATTATGAGAGATAATATCAATTGCTAAGGAGGGGTGGGGGGAGAAGTCAGATGAGCTTCCCAGGACCAGCAGAATCTTGAAGATAAAGGAAGAAGGAGCACTTTCCAGGCTTGAGCAAATACATGGATTCCCTCTTAGTAGAATCAATTTTCAAAGTATCCTATTAGTGAGTACAGGGGAAGCTATGTAGCTTATCAGGATTCGGTCAGAGAAAAGAATGTTTGGAAGTGGTGTCAGGAAGAGAGTGAATGAACATCTGATTGATGAGGTTGCCTTCTCTCGAGTGATAGGATTAAATAAATGAATGCTACTTATTTTTGTAAATTTGTTTAATTTAGAATTTCTTTTTTTTTAAGGCAATTTGGGGTTAAGTGACTTGCCCAGGGTCACACAGCTAGTGAGTGTCAAGTGTTTAGTCTGAGGTCGGATTTGAACTTAGGGCCTCCCAACTTCAGGGCCAGTGCTCTATCCACTTGCGCCACCTAGCTGCCCCTAATTTAGAATTTCTTACTCACTTTGTATATGCCAACGTTCCAATGAATCTGTGATCTCATTGATTTGGATATTGCTTCCATCACTGAAGATTTCAGCTCATCTATGAATGTCCATTCTCTGTGACTTCTAGTCCATTTGCTGTCTATCTAAGATGCTGGGGAACAGGGAACCTTTCTTGTTGTATGGTTATGTATATATTTGGCTAGGCAATGAGGTTAAGTGACTTGCCCAGGGTCACACAGCTAGTAAGTGTCAAGTGTCTGAGGCTGGATGTGAACTCAGGTCCTCCTGACTCCAAGGCCGGAGCTCTATCCACTGCACCACCTACCTGCCCCCAGTATGGTTATATTTTAAAAACTTTTTTCCCCCCTTTTAAATGAGAAGTATTCCAATGCTGATTTATGATATCTCTGTAGTTCATTCTTGAAACTGCCAGACAGTTTAGCTATAAAGTCACTGTCATCAAGTATCTGGAAACTTAAGCCAACATGAGCTCTTGAGGGATAGGATTGTTTTCTCTTTATTATTAATTTTTATAGTTATATAGATAACCCTTTGGTAGTTTAATTGGTATAGCACTAAGTAAATTAGTTTAGGTAGTATTTTCATTTTTATAATATTAACATGACCCAACAAGCAATCAATATCTCTCCAATTACTTAGGTCTGTCTTTATATTTATAAAGAGTATTTTATAGTTGTATTCATTTCATATAATTCTGTGTGTGTATCATGGTAGACTGACTTCCAAATCTTTTATATATTCTGTAGTTGTTTTGAATGGACTTTCTTTTTCTCTCTCTTCCTGTTGGGTTTTGGTGATAATATGCAGAAAGGATGATTATTTCTATGTTTTTTAAATAGTTTTTTACTTTGCTCAAATTATTAATTATTTCAGTTAATTTTTAGTAGAATCTCTAAGGTTCTCTCAGTAGAATATCATATTATTTGTGAAAATCGGTAATTTTGTTTCCTATTTGTCTATGCTTACTCCTTCAATTTCTTTTTCTTGTCTAATTGCTATAGTTAGTATTTCTAGAACTATATGAAATAACAGTGGTGATAATGGGCAACCTTGCTTTACTCCTGATCTTACTGGAAAGATACCTGATATTTCTCTATGAATGATGACGCTAGGTTTTGGTCTCTGGTAGATACTTTTTTTTTTTTAATCAGATTAAGAAAAGGTCCACTTATTCCGGTAATCTCTAATGTTTTAAGTAGAATTTGGTGTTGCATTCTGTCAAAAGTCTTTTTCTATATATCTTAATATAATCATGTGATTTTAAAAATTATTTTTGTTATTAATATGATTTATTTTGCATATTGTTTTATAATATTGAAGAAACTCTGTATTTATAGTATAAATTCAACCTGGTCATAGTGTGTGATCTTTTAAAACATATTGGTGTAACCTCTTTGCTAATATTTTATTTGATATTATAACAGCTATACCCATTAGAAATATTTTTCTAATTTTCTTTTCTCTCTTTTCTCTCCCTGGTTTAAGTATCTATTAGGTATTTGGTAGGATTTCTTCTTTGTCTATTTTTTAAAAATTTAATTAATTAATTTTTAGCTTTCAACATTCACTTCCATATTCTTTGTCTATTTTTGCAAACAGTTTATGTAATATTTGAATTAATTGTTCTTTGAATATGTAATAGAATTTGCTTGTAAATCCATCTGGTGCTGGTTTTTTTTCTCTTTCAGAGTTCATTTGTAGCTTGTTTAATTTCTGTTTCAGATACTGGGTTATTTAAATTATCTTTTTCTTGTTTTATTAACCCGGGTGTTTTATATTTCTGTAAATTTTTGTAAATATTCAACAATTTCAATTAAATTACCAACTTTGCTGACATCTATTTAGGCATCATGGTTTTCAGGTATTGCCTTTATTTTTTCTTCATTTAATTGGAATCCTACTTTTAATCTTTGATATTGACAATTTGTTTTTCTTCTCTCTTTTAAAAATCAGATAATTCCTCCCCAAATGCTAGTTTTATTTATCAGTTCATTTCTTTGCTTTCAATTTAAAAATCTCTTTGATTTTCAAAATTTCTATTTTTTGTGTTTAATTTTAAAATAATTATTGCTTTTCTAGGTTTTTAAATTAAATGACCAATTGATTTATCTGTCATTTTACTCTTTTGTTGAAGAAAATGCTTAGAAATATGTTTTTCTGTAAGGAAATACATAGGGAACTTAACCAACTGCTTTGGCTGTATCCTCAAAATTTTGGTATATTGCTCATTGTTACAATTTTCTTTGATGAAACTATCTGTTGTTTCTATGATAATAGTAGCTACTGTTTATGTTGTGCTTTAAGGCATACAAAGTGATTGACAAACAGTACTTAGCCCATTTGATTCTCATAATAACTCTGTGAGATAGGTGCTGTTACTATACTCATTTTACAAATGAGGAAAATAAGACTGAGAGATTAAGTGACTTGTCAGGTTCACACAGACAGTAAAGGTCTGAGGCAGCATTTGGATCTTCATTTATTAAGTGCCTACAAGGTATTTTTTTGTTTAGTCCTGGAGTGTATGAAGATATCTCTAATTTTTTTTTCTCTTTAGATTTCTGGATCATAGCCAGAGTGCATGAGAGGAAATTGGGGCTCATCTATGACCTTTTACTATCTAAACCAGTGGACTGCCATAATAATAAATGCTTGTGGAATTGAATTACCTCAAAATTATAATAAAAGCAATCAGTTCTAGACTACCCATACCTTGCAAAAAAAGAGGTCAACAAGTGCTGATGATTTAGGGTAGTGGAGGAAAGACCCCACTTAGGAAAAAAAAAAAGTGTTGTATAAGTTAAGACTTGAAAGAAGAAAAATCCAGTTGTGATGGGTCAAGTCAAAATTAATTGAAAATGCAAAATCCAATGGCGGAGAAAGTGAGAGGTGTGAAACAGAATATAAGGAGGAATCTCAAAGTGGAGATTTTCATGCAGCATCGGGGACAACATACTACAATGGTGAAGCATACTCCATTTTATCAACTTGTCCCTTCTTCTCCTTCTTCCAATGAATTGGGGTGGCTGTGGTGCCAGACATAGGTGTTGTCATACTTAGTCAAAAGAAGTGGTGGGTTTCATCATAGGTGTTATAATGATGCCTCACTTTTATGTAGTGCTTTATAGTTTTACAAAGTGATGTATATACATGTATATATGTGTGTGTATATATATATATATACATACATACATAATTTGTTTTTAATTCAAGCTATACCTGGGTAGTATTTTGGTCTTCATAACAATTTTGTTTAGTAGTTAGAGCAGGTATCATTATTCTCATTTTACAAAACTTCTCCCTAACACAAGCCATTTTGGAGTTAGAATTATATCATTCTTGGACAAAATCCCACAGTCATGTTAAACAAGGTTTCATGGAACAGTTGAGTTAATAGTTTCATCAAACTCAAAAAATGGTCACTTTTGGCATGTTCTTGGAGAATCACTTTCCCAAAACCATTTGATCCTAATTTGACCACTCCCTGTAATGATTTGCCTTTCTGGATGGGTCAAAGGTAAACTCAAGACATACTTGCATTAAACTGAAGGAGTCAGAGACTTCTTCCTTCTTTTAGTCTGATTGTTACCCTATTCAGATCAAGGCATGAGGAAAAGGGTTCCTGCTTTTAAATGGGATCAATGAAAGGCCTACTGCCCTAGTCCAGTCACTTCTCTGATGACTCCAGGGAGGAAGGGAGACAGGGGAGCAGGACATTGTTTTGGAATTGATAGTTAAAGAAAGACTTTCTTTTTTAGATTAGTCCAAAGGCTATAGGGTAGGATAACTTTAAAAATACTTTCTTAATATTTCTAAAAGGATTGTGGGAGAGGGTAGTAGAAATTAACCTTCTTCCACACAACTACGTGATAGAGGCAAAGCATAAACTCAGGTCTTCTGACTGTAAGTCCAGTGTTCTTCATACCACATTATACTGATTCATTTCACAAAGATTAGATAACTTGTTCATCCCTACCCATGAAGTTAGTGGTACAATCAAGAACTCTGGTGCAATCTGGTGAACTCTGAGAACACCAGCTTATGCTCAGTTCCAGTCTTGCAAAAGATCTATTTGCTTGCATATCTGAGCATACTCATCAGGCAAGTTGTGAGGAATATTGATTTCATTCATGTTATGGTATGGGTACTTCCAGGAGGGTGGTGATCTGGTCTCTTCTGGAGGAGAAGTTCCTATCTGGAAGGTAGCTATGTGTCCCATTGCATTGCCATACTCCTAACTATTACTATTAGCTTGAAATTGGGAAGCAGCACAAAGCTGACTCATATCAGATGGCTTTATTTCTAAGCTGTGCATCTCAGTTGCCAGTCTGCCAAAGCACAAAGCAACTGTTAAGCTTTTTCTTGTTTGTGTATTGGGATCAGATAAACTACTTGCACAAAGCAACTGAGGCATTTAACTTATCGGATCTGATGGAAAGGACTTTAAACCAAAAATGGATGGTGAGGAGGAGAATGGTCCACATTCATGCACTAAGTCAGATTCTATAGAGAGTAACAAGCATGAAATAGGAAGAGGGGCTATAATAATACATATAACTTTAAATGAATAGTCACAAGCATGCAGCCTAACAATAATAAGGGTAATAAGCAAAATGAATTAGAAATCTTAATAAAGGCAGTAAATTCAACTCCATAGTTATAACTGAGACTTGGTAGGATGTGATGCATGACTTACTGTTGGTCATCCTTCATTTTCAAAGAGGATCAATAACATCACAGGATGATGTCTTAACTTAAAATCTAATTCACATACAACTCAAGATGCATGATTTAAATATAGATATGGAAGGGTATGTCAGATATAATAACAGCACATTAGAATTAATGCCTATTGTGTAAAAAGCATAGCAGTATTGCATTTCAAGAAGATAGAATCCTGTGAAGAAATACATGGGCTAGAGGGAAGAAGCATGATGGATAATATTTGGGTAAGGATCAGTGGAGAGGAAAAGCAGACTAATACTATATAGGGAACTCACTACAGACCATCCAGCCAAGAGGAGGAAATAGAGGAAGAGTTGAGGAAATAGTTCACAAAGGTTGCAAGGTAGCATGATGAAGTAGGGCTGGAGGACTTCAACTCTTTGGGTATCCTCTGGAACTCTCCCTTTACTAAATGTAAAACCACTAATAAATTAGGTGGTTTGCTTTAATAATAATTTTGTTCTCCAGAAAGTGGAGCAGGTAATGAAGGCGACTGCTATTTTGGACCCAATTTTAATTCATAAAAAGGAATCAGTTGCAGAAATAATAATGATGGGAGCCTTGGAAGGAAGTGATCATGCTATGATAGATTAAGTAGGGAAATAGCACAGACATTCTGATGCACACCCTAGGTTTTAGAAGAAGTTTCCAAAGAATTCTGAGAAAGGATAGGTAGGAACTCATGGCTTAAGATTGTACAGGTGAAATTGACTCAAAAGGATGATATGCTTATAAGGACAAAAATTTGACACAAATGAAACTGGTGAAATGAAACACAAATGAATCTGGTAAGAAAGAAAAGAGGAATCTTTTAAAAATGACTTATGTGGATGCATGAGAACTTAGAGCAGCTTAGACTTTATATATATGTATATATAAATAATAGAGGTAAGCGTGGGAAATGGAAGATGCTACTCTTCTGAGTACAGAAGACTGGAATAGTCCTGTAACAATGTAGCAAGCGCAGAAACTTAGAATAAAGTGAGACTGGTAATGATTGCTAAAGACAACAATAAAATCTATTTATTCATTTAGATGTGTTGGTGGTAGGAAGAAGACCAAAAGAGGGATGACTGCTGCTGAGTGGATGAGATAAAACAACATGATGGAGAGATGACAGAACAAAAATGCTAACAGACAGTTGAAACCTTAGATAAGTAAGGAGGTGCTTATGGAGCACCTAGCTACTCTTACTGAGTTCAAGCTACAAGGACTACAGGAGGTATATTCTGGAGTTCTGAAAGACTTGGGAATATTATTTCTGAGCTGCTTCCAGTGATACATGGAATTAAAATTGCTGATATTTTTATAGTTCTTTAAGATTTACAGAGAGATCCTCATAGCAAAACTAGGAGACTTTGATTTTTGACAACAGTTCCTTTGAATAGGATCTGGGATTTTTAGTGGACTGAAAGCTCAATATCAGTCAGTAGTGTGATAGATCAGCCAAAATAGCCAGTATGACCTTAGGCTATGTTAAGGGAGCAATAGTGTTTCAGGACTAGGGAATGGTGGTAGACTTTCTGTACTCTCCCTTTTTCAGACCAGATCTAGAGTGTTGTTTCTTGAGACAGGGGCATGCTAGAGCCAGCTCACACTGAGAGTTGACTGTTAAAATTTCAGTGTGAGATTTTATACCTCAGAAATTAGCAATAACTACAAACCACGGCTTGATTTATTGTTGTGGTGATTGTTTAGATTTAAGAAAGTGATGGAGAAAATGTTAATAATATAGATTAAACTTAAATTTAAGTATTTAGAAATGTGTTATGCATACATTCACCCCCCCCCAGCCACTTGTTAAAATTTATCACTATTTGAAATTTTAATTGGTTAGAGAATGTCCAGAGGAGAGTAAAATCAATGGCTAATGAATACTTGCTGGATATATTGTAGAGGTGTTTCTTACCTAAGTATGGGTTGAAATGGATAGCCTCTGGGATCCATTTCTACTCTGAGGTTGGGTATGATATTCCTAACACCTAACACAGTATCTTGCTAGTACTTTCTAAGCTCCTGAAGCTCCTAGTAGTAGCAGTAATAATAATAATAATACTGATGATCATCATAATAGCTAGCATTTATATCATATATATGTGTATGTGTATATACACATATAAAACACATATATAGGCAAATCAAGGTTTGTAAAGTGCTTTATAAATATTGTTTTATTCAGTCCTCACAATAGCGAGGGTTCTGCATGAGGCTCCACACACACACACACACACACACACACACACACACACACAGAAGGACTTCTAGAACAGGTGATGTGAGTTAAACCTGGTTATACATATTTCTTACACGTGGTCCACTATTATGGTCTAAGTGTAAGCCCATGAATGCTCTGTGTTTTTGTCGGAAGGAGTGAACCAGGATCTTAAGAGAAGGTTTTGTATTTACCATGTTATCTGAGAGTAGTAGTAGTAGTAATAGCTTCCCTCTGGGGACCCAACCTGCCAATTTGAACAGAAGTTGGGAAATGCTGCTATTATTTCCTCCTCCTCCTCCTTTCTCTTCCTCTTCCTCTCCTTCCCTTTCCCTTTCCCTCTCCCTTCACCCCCCCCTCCTTCCAGTTTATTTTTTTGCCCTGGGAAGTTTTCATTTTTTATTTCTTGAAATATAGCTCCGAAAAAATAGGCTTTAGAAAAGCTCATTGTGTTTTAATGGAGCTACTTGACTAGCCTTTGAACTAAAATTATTCTGGCTTTCGTTGAATGGCCAGTCATGGCCCCAGCCCAAGCCTCTGTGGTTCACTATTTAGGTTTTGATAGCTTAGAATGAGTTTTCTGTTCTGGCCAGAAACTCTAAGGGTCTTCCCCTCCCAGATTGATAGTTTTGTGAAGGTAAATTGGGCCATCTTTTGTCTCATTTCTTACCTAGCCCTTAGTCATTGAATGAGTGTGGCTTCAGACAATCTGAGACCTGAGAAACACCTCAATTTAGAAACGCTAAGGTCACACACTGCATCCTGGGCCAATGCCAGTTGTCTTGACCTATGTCTTGCCACTGGACTCCAATGACACTGGAGGAGAGAGTGAGGCTGACAACTTTGCATCATGCTGCCTCACTCAAATCGAATTCACTTGCAAATCAAGACATCACCCTCATGATGGCATAGGTCCTCTTCAAGAATGAAGGATGAAAAACATCCACAATGCAATAAGACTAGAAAGAAGCAAACACATTATTTTTTTAAAAGGAGCCTTTAAGCTATTGCTTGGCGAGCTTAACTTCTATTTCTGGCAAAGTTCTAGAGTGTATTACTGAAGTGATTGCATGTGAGCACTTAAAAAGGAAGCAGTGATCACTATGAGCAACACGTGTTCATTAAGGACTTATGTAAATCAATCACTTGGATAAAGGCATAGATAGAATGTTTATCCTGTTTTTGGATGACATGAAGCTGGGAGGGATAGCCAATATGATGGATGGCAGAATTGGGATACAAAAGACTCCACAGCCTAGAATAATTTAATTAAATAGGCATAAACATAGTTTCCTGAACTTGGATTCAAAAAAAGCAAATGTATGATTAAAGAATGAGAGACATGACTAGACCACTCTTTATAAGCAAAGGACTTGGGGGGGTGTGTGGTTAGTGAAATAAAAGCTCAATGTGAGTCAATAGTGAGACCCAAAAAACTAATGTGTTCTTAGGCTACTTTAAGGGAAATATAGGGTCAAGAATAAATGACATTATAGTCTTTTTGGATTCTGTCCTTGGCAGACTACATCTGGAGGATTACATTCAGTTCTTGGCATCACGTTTTAGGAAAGATAAGCTGGAGAATGCTCAGGGGAGGGTGACTATGATAATAAGAGTACTGGAAACCATGCAATAAAATGTCTAATCTGTAAAAGAGAGGTTAACAGAAAATTGAAACCTTAGATAAGAAAAGGGATGCTAATGGAGCACCTAGCTACTCTTAGTGAGTTCAAGGACTAGAAGAAGTGTATTCTGGGATTCTGAAGGAATTTGGGAATGATAGCTATCTTCAAGTATTTTAAGAGTTGTCATATATGTCAAAGAGGGATTACTACTACTACTATTACTATTGCTGCTGCTGCTGCTGCTGCTGCTACTATTACTACTACTACTACTTGTCCTCACAGGAAGACCTTGGATCTATGGGTGGGATTTTCAGAAAAGCAGATTTTGACTTTATATAAAGAAAAACTTCCTAACAACTTCCCAAGAATTATAGGGACCGAGTGGAAAGTTAGTAAGCTTTGGAAGTAGGAAGTTCTTTTTCTTTAGAGAGGTCTTCAAGAAAAGACTGCATATAACTTCTCAGGGATGTCATAGAAGGAATTCCCGCTTGGGTACAAATGGGATTTCACAATCTCTGGGTTTCTACTGTAGAACTCTCTCTGGGGTCATCCATCCAATTTGCACACATACTTGTAGTGTGAGGTCCCTAGAGGGCTGGTGCCTACTCTCTCTCCCATGCTTCTAGGAATAACCTTGAGGGATTATGTATCAATAATTTCCCATTAACAATCAGCCAATAGACTCAATTGGCTCTTAGAAAAGTCATTTACACAAAAGGCATAACAAATACACTTCCTGTGTGCCTCCCCTCCCAAATATGAGATGCGTTCTCTAACAAAATACACACAATGTCCATGGGAAGAGTGAGTTCAAACTTAAAGCACAATGACAGTGGGGCACACATGTTGCAGCACGTGACAAAGGGTAGTAAGTGCCTAAAAATCCCTTTTATAGAGTTTTCATGCAGCTCCCCTAGTTTGGTTTTACAGGATTGTCTTTCTTCTTGGGTCCACAGTTGGCACTTTTCTCTGCTATGAGGGAGTCATACTCCCTGAACCTGCTGCCATCCTATCTTTCTGCATCTCTTTGTCTTGTGTGGTTCTCATGATATGGTTGCTTCCACTGCTATTGGTCCCTACCACTCCAGATGACAGTGCTACCGGTGACAGACTTTCAGACATTTTGAAACTCACAAAAAGATTCTGCCTGAAAAATTTTATATTAGGACACTTGTTTGCTTAAGGTTAGGAAAGGAAAAGCACAAAAAGCCAGAGGCAGCCATGTGCATGGCAGTTGGGTGAGAAATAAGGCATTTGCCCTTCCCCTACCTTGGGAAGACAGCTCAAAGCAGTCTGTCCTCACAGCTGCAAAGAAAAGAGAGCCGTGGAGGGTGGAGTCCCTCTTTCTGTATATAAACTAAGTTTTGGCACCTGAGTCATCAATTCTTCTGGCTTAGAAGTCAATTATAGGACTTTTTGTCAATTCACAGTACAGATCCCTGAGCCATACATGACTGAAAGTAATCTCCCTAAGCTATATGTGGTAGATTGAAGCCAGGCAGGGAATATCTGGGCATGCTAGGTATAACCCACCAGGAAGGATAATCCAAGCTTACACTATGTTACACTATGCCTGTTACACTATGATTTTATCATACTTTGCAACCTGTTTGTTGGCCTCTTGGCATGTTTATTAATGAATGTATTTGTAGGTAATTGGGAAATTCAAAAAAATTTTTTTCAGGAGGTTAAGGAAGTTTTTCCTCATCTGAGAGATAGTGTGTTTAATGGATAGTGTCTCAACCTTATTATTAGAAATTCTAGGATTCAAATCTAGCTTTGGGGCCTTTGTAACTGTTTGACCATGGCTCTCAGAGCCTTAATTTCTTTATCTGTAAAATGGGAATAATAATAGCATCTTCCTCACAGGTCTATATGTAATAAGATTTTGTATATGTTTGTGTGTGTGTGCGTGCTTGTGTAAAGCACTTTGCAAACCTTAAAGCTAAATGTCAGCTATTGTTATCTGTATATGATTTTGACCCATGTCAAATGTCAGCTGTTGTTATCTGTATAGTGATTTTGACCCATCCGCAGATACATTTTTGAGGACTAAGAAAGACTTTTTGGGTCCCAGTGAAACCAAAGATTTTATGTATATTCAGAGAAAGCAAGCATGAAAAGCAGCTTCCCTTTAGTGTTTAATGGGAATTATATTTAAAAAAAAAACAAAACATTTCCATTATACCTAAAATTAGGGCTAGTAATTGTTCAAAGTCAATAGTACTTGGGAACCCACAGGAAGGACACTTCCAAGAAGTGGTCAGTTGTAGAAGTTACAATATTTTGCCGATGTTTCCGCCATTTTAACATATGTTCCGGTGCCATCAGAGTCTATTCAGGTATTAGAACCCAGTTCTGTGCAGGCTTTTCAAGAGTTTGAGGTCAGAGACTACAAGAACCATCTAGGACTTCAAAAGGTAACTATGGCTGAAAAGTTACCGTATGTCTCTATTACATCTGGCACATGTACTTCTTGAACTCAACTCATATTGATTCTGAGCTATGATTCCAGACTTCCTTTCCTGCCCTTCTCTCCCAGCATTGTAAACTTTGGACCTTACCACTTCTCTCTTCCTTGGCTTCGGATCTTCCCTTGGCTCTCAGACTCTGCTTGTTCTCCTGTCTCGTTTGTCCCTGGGTAATCACCTCCCAAGAGGCAGCATGTCCTGAGTCTGCCTTGGGGTCAAGATGATCTGGCATTTCTTATCTATGCTGGCTTTATGACCCAGGATGAGTCAATTAAGTATTCAATGTCCTAGGCAACTCTCTTAAGACTAAATATTTCAGGTTAGGTGTTGATCCTGAGGAAGTTTCCACACTGGGAGTTCCCTAGACCAGTGAAGTCACAGGTTTTGTCTCCCCACACCTCCCAAAAAATCTCCCTACCCCTACCAAACCTCCTAAAGATGAGAGGATTGACCTATCAGCACAGTCTCCTGCTTCTACTTTCTGAGTGCTGTCCTTGATGATCATTCTCTAATGGTTTCTCACTACTCTGGTTAACCTACTAAGCCCTGTTTTCTTTTGGAGATATGCCATAATCTAAATTAGGTCATCAGGTCCCTTGATTCTTTGTATCATGAACCACGTAGAACATCTGGCTCCTTAGAAATCTTGAGCCCTAAAGGTGATCTTCATGTCCACTTGGTAGGGAAGGAAGGGCTGGTGGCTGTGCTCAGAGCGCCTTCTCTTCTTCTCATCATGGGCCTGCTATTGTAGACGAAGTGAGGAGAACACAGTAGGCCAGCGTTCAAGAAAAAGAGTATAGATGACCTTCAAGTTCTAGGAAGTACCATACGTTAGGTAGTAGAGAGTGCAGAAATTGAAATCAGGACGATCTGGATTCAGATCATTATCCTCTAACACTTACTTGCTGTGGGACCGTGAACAAATCCCTTAACTTTTCTGAGTCTTAGTTTTCTCATCTGTGAAATGAGAATAACACCTGTAGTGCCTACCTCACAGGGCTGTGGGTGAGGCATATGTAAAGCACTATATACACATTTGCTCTTATTGTTTTAATTCTAGCACAATGTATGCTTCTTGAGGTCAAGGATTATTTCATTTTTTTGTCTTTGACTCCTCATTGCCTAGCACAGTGCCTGACACATAGGAGATACTTAATGCTCATAGGCTGATAGACTTGGAGTGAATGGAGCCTTCAGGGCCATCACCCTAATTTTTCAGTTAAACTGGGACTTGGAGGAGTAATGTGATCTCGCCAAGGTCACATAGGTCTTCAGGGCAGAGCCTGGTTTTCAACCCAAGCCCTCTCACTCTAGTCCCCAAATACTTTCCACTCAATCACCCTCTTGAATTGAATTAATTAAATTATGGTAGTACCCACTCATTTGTATGGGGACTGTCTTGAATTATGGGAACCAAAGAGTTAACAAGTAGGAGAAATACCAGAAACCAGAAGCGAAGAAAAATCAGCTGGCCCAGCGCCAGGCTCTTTATAATTTTAGAATATAACCTTGGTTAATGTAGCTCATCTTTAGAATTATTTTGCCTCATTATTATTTTCTCAATTATTTTATTTCAGTAAATACAGGTACTAATGAAAAGGAGTCCTTCCAGCTGAGACATAAACAAGACTAAATGGACATCAGCAAGAGGGAGGCTATTTCCCAGAAACCCACAGGAATGCTAAGATCTGGGAACTGGTCAAGACAACCTGAGGACACGTGGCGCACAAGCCCTGCAAGACAGTTGTCAGGATGACAGAGGATTCGCTCCCCAAAGCTTGGGCTGTGTACATGCAGAACTGTGTCTAATACTAATGGAAGTATAATGAGAATGAACAACCAAGCAACCTGGACATCACAAACCCTTGTTTGAATGGCATTTGAGGGAGGTAAGATGCTTAACAATTTCATGGGGTTTACAGGAGACAGGAATGTGCTTCACTGGACATGAGGTCCTGTATTTATGAGAGAAATTGGAATTTAGATATACTACATTATTCCCCATTGCTGACATCTAGAACTCTGTGGTCTAGTAATGGTTTGATAGATTCAGGTCTACTCTAGTTACCCCTGACCTTGAGAAAGCATTATGGTAAGGTTGGGGCAATACTCAATACATTATAGATGGTGGCTGATATCAAAGTAGCAACATTTATTTAATATCTACTGTATATCTAGCAATATACTAAGCATGCAAACTTCCTAAGAGCAGGAGCCATATCCTGTACTTCTTTCCTCTTAGGGACAGTGTTCTGCATATTCTTGAATATTTTAAGGATCTATGACTTTATTTTTGTGAGTACTTCCTCCACCCCCACAGGTTACTTCAACAAATTCAGTAATAACAGAGAACATTTATATGCTTTAAGTTTGGCAAAGCACTTTACATGTTATTTCATTTGATCCTCATGATAACCTTGTGGAGTAGGTGCTATTGTTATCCCTGTTTTGTAGATGAGGAAACAGAAGCTGAAAGTTTACAAGTATTTAAGTACTTACTTTGTGCCAGGCATTGTGCTAAGTGCTGAAGATACAAAGAAAGGGAAAAATCAGTCTTTGCTCTCAAGGAACTCATAGTCTAATGGGGGAGACAGTGTGCAAACAACTATTCACCAACAAGATATATACAGGATAATTTGGAGATAATCTCAGAGGCACTAAGGTTAAGGAGAACTGGGGAAGGCTGTTTGCAGAAGATGGGACTTTGACTGAGACTTGAAGGAAGTCAGGGAGTCAGGAGGTAGAGAGAGGGAGAGAGAGTACCAGGTGTGGGGAACAGCCAATGAAAAATGCCTATAGTCAGGAGATGGAGTGTCAATTCAAGGCACAGCAAGGAGGCCAATGTTAATGGTTCACAGAATATTTGGAAGGGAGTAAGGTGTAAGAAGACAGGAAAAGTGGGAAGGATTACCCCACTAGGAAGTATCTGAGACAGGATTCAAATTCATGTCTTCTTGACTCCAAGTCCAATGCTCTACCCACTGCCCCACCTATTGCTGCCAGCAGATCATCTTTGAAAATTGCTATGGTCAAAAAATTTATCACCTTGCAGCCTATGTGGTCTAGTTAGGCTGGTCCTCAGGCAGCCAGCCTGCTATCATGCTTGTATCCTAAGCCTTCCCAGCCTGGTCCTGCAAGAGCCCAGGGTCACCCTCACACCATGATGAGTCATCAGAATAGGGCTCTAGTCAAGGTGCTTCAAATACTTCTGGAAATGAAAGCCTGAATTTTCAGGAACGAGGGAGCCCCAGATTCCTAACACCACCCAGAATGACACACATTGCTGGAATGGGAAATATGTTTATGGAGAATGCCCAGATCTGTCCCTTGCTTCTAAAAAATAAAGGATTATTATAAACACTAATTCCTCACATTGAAACAACCAACCAGATAGATTATGTTTCCCAAATTAACATACCCCCAAACTAGCATTCATGCATTCAGAAGAGCAGGCTTGGAAAATCTCAGCTTGATTGTCATGCCATTTTCTAGAGATAAAAAGAACCTAAATATAGCACTTTCTAATATACACCACTGGAGACAGTGCTTCCTATCTGAGGTTCTGGAAGTGCTTCACAAACAGCATCTCATTAAACTTCTCATTGTCATTGTGATTGGGTGGGTCACTGAATACATTTGGATCTGCAAGGTTATTTCCTGCTAGGAAGTAGCTAGCCTGTTACCTGAATTGGAAGCATCATGTATAGGAGGAATTAGCCAGATGGTACTAGTGCTATGAGACTCTAACCTGGGCAGATGACATTGGGACTACTCTTTTTTGTTCTTATCATATTTTAGGAAAGACACACTATTTGGAGCATGGACTGAGAAGGGAATTTTGACCAAATGCCAGGTAATACAAGGATCAGTTGAAGGTTTTGGAGATGTTTATTCAGAAGAAGAGAAGAATTGGGGTGGGGGGGGAATGATAACAGTCTTTAATTACTTCAAGGGTTGCCATATGGAAAGGAGGTTAAATTTGCTCTGCTTGGTCCCAGAGGGCTGAATTTGCAAGAGAAGTAGAATTAAACTTAATTAAAGCTTACAATGAGAGTCATCCAAAAGTGGGATGGGCTCCTACACTGGAGGTCTTTAAGCAGAGGCTGACAACCTCTTGTTAGAGATTATGGGGGGCATTTTCAGGTAAGTGGAGATTGGACTCAATGGTCCCTGTTGTCCTTTCCAGCTCTTCAGAGATTCTGTACCTTTGGGAGGTATTCCTTGGAGATTCAACCTATTCAGAGATGGAAATAATCAAGAGGCAGCATGAAGTAGTGGATAGAGATATGGCCTCAGACTCAGGAAGGCATGAGTTCAAGGGCTGCCTCTGATCCATACCTTGGACAAATCACTTACCCTTACAGTGACCATGGCAGCTATTTAAGACCATAAAATATCAGAACAGCTGCCAATCTACATTAGTAAAAGCAGATTTCTTACCAGAAATTCTCTATGTGAATGAAATCACAGATTTAGACTCCCCCCTCCAAAAAAAAAAAAAAGAAACGGAAATATACTTATATGCACATTTCCCTTTGTATAGGTATGGAAAGCAAGGTAAAGAGATAATAATAAATATTTGGCTGATTCAGTAATTGTGTTAACAGTAATTATGTGGACTAGAGGATATGAGTTCAAATTTTGCCTCTGATACTTACTTGTGTGACATTATACAAGTCACTTTAATCTCCCTGGGCCTCAGTTTCCCCATTTTAGCTATATTGAGAGAAAAAGGAAAATCATAGAAAGGAAAAGTACCTCTGCTTTGGGTGGATGGACTAATGCTAACTAACAACTGAGAGAAGGCAGAACTGCTCAGTGTTTATTTTGCTATTGTTTTCTCTGCCAGGAGAAATGAAACTGTAAAGGACAATATCAAAATGAGTCACAGGAAATTAATACACAAGAGAAGTAAGGAGACAGTAAAAAAGTACCTACTTGACCTTGATGATTTCAAGTTTCTTGGGCCAGATGAACTCTATCCTCTGGTACTGAATGAAATGGCAGATGAGATTGCTGAGCATGTGTTGGTAATATTTGAATGGTCGTGGAAAACAACAGAGATTGGAAAAGGCAAAGATATTGGACCAATTTTTTAAAAATGGAAGAGAACAGTCTTGACTTCAACAGCTTGACTTCAATCCTTGAGACAAATCTAGAATAAATCCTTCAAGAGACAGTTGGCAAATATCTAGGAAGAGAAGCAATGACTACAGAGAATCAGCATGGCTTCATCAAGAACAGGTCATAACTCTAACATCATATCCCTTTTTGGCAGAATTGCTAAATTCCTAGATGAAAGAAATGTGGATATAGTTTACTTGGACTTTAGTAAAGCTTTGATAAAGTCATATCTCATAGAAACAGCTGGTGGTGTAGTAGGGTACTGGGTCTGGAGTCAGAAAGACCTGAGTTCAAATCTAGCCTTGGACACTTACTAGTGAACAAGTCACTTAACCTCTGTTTGTCTCAGTTTTCTCAACTGTAAAATGGGGATAATAATAGTACTATATGACAGGGTCCTTGTGAGGATCAAATGAGATAATATTTGTAAAAAGTACTTAATATAGCTCTTGGCACATAATAGGCAGTATATAAATTCTTATTATCCCTCCTCTCCTTCCCTTACCTCATACTATTTTTGTGGAGAAGATAGAGAGATTCAGATTAGATGAATTTAGCACTGGTTAAATGGCTATATTCAAAGAATTGTTGAAAGTTCAGTGTCAATTTGGCAGGAGGTCTCTAGTGTAGTATTACAGGGATCTGTGCCATTTATCAATGGCTTAGATAAATTTGCAGATGACACAAAGCTGAAAGGGCTAGCTAACATGTTTCAGAGCAGAAAGTCAGGATCCAGATAGAGCATTGGGCTGAATCTTATGAGATAAAATTCCATCAGGGTGAATATAGAATCTTACACTTGGGGGTAGGGGAGGGAGGGAGGGAGGGAGAGAGAGAGAGGGAGAGAGAGAGAGAGAGAGAGAGAGAGAGAGAGAGAGAGATGGACAGAGAGACAGACAGAGGAAATAAAGAGAAAGGGAGAGAGAGAAACAGAGACAGAGACAGAGACAGAGAGGAAGAGAGACAGAGACAGAGAGACAAGAGAGAGGAGAGAGAGGGAGAGGGAGAGAGAGAAAAAGATAGGGAGAGGGAGAGAGAGAAAAGGAGAGGGAGAGAGGGAGAGAAAGAGAGAGAAAGAGAGAGAGAGAGAAGAAGAGAAAGAAGAGAGGAGAGAGGGAGAATCATTGATTTAGAGCTGGAAGGGACCTTTTAAGGTCATGTAATACAACCCTTTCATTTAACTGATGAGAGAACTGAGGTCCAGAGAGAGATGTGACTTCTCCACAGTCACACAGGTGGCAGAACAATGGGATTTGAACCTGGTCTTCACATTCTAAAGCCAGCCTTCCTTCTATGTACCTCATGGCCTCCAGAGCAGTTTGAGCTTTGGGAGGTTATACCTGGACACTTATCTCAATATTTTAAGAATCTGTGATTTTTATCAGTTTCCTTCTACCAACTTGGATTGCAACTCCTCTGTGCCTTGAGAACTGTGTGCTCAGCACCCACCCACAGTGCTTTTCATTCAGTCTGGTAATGAGCCTTTGAATTTGGCTACCAAGTCCTAGGATGGTAATCGAGTCTGTTGCTGGGCTTCTACTGGAAACCTCTGCAACTTGGTGGGGGCTACCAAAGCTTGCACCATGCTATCATAATCCTTTGAGAAGCCAAAGTCCCTTCCATGATGAAAGGAGGCGTCTGGGTAGGACTTAGATCAAAGTGCCTAGAAAACCATCTTGTTTCTTTGAGGAAAAGAGGACTGAAAAATACCATGTAGCCAGGTGAAGTTGGTGGGCTTAAGAAGAGAAACCAGATTTCTATGTTCAGTTAGACAAAACTGAACCCCATAACTATTTAATTGTGATTTATCTACCTGGATGTCATTGGGATCCTGAGCTTCTTCGCCCTGTAATAAAGTCATTTCTTGCACCTGACATAGCTGACTGAGGATGTAATTTGGACTTGGGTTTGTGCTCTCAAGAACTGGGTGGAAGAATTTTGATACCAAGACTGCATTTTAAGGAGGAAAACTCTGTGTGAGGAAAACAGTTGTGTGCTGACCATGGGAGTGACCAACAGAGAACCTTCTGCTGGAGGGTGCCTTAGGACCTTTGTCCTAAGGCTTTTCTTTGTTTTCTTCTGATCATAACCTTTTCTTATTGTTAAACTTTTCTCTTGGGGGAGTATAGCAGCCCCTCCTGTTCTTCCAATTCCTTGAGATAATTTCAAAAGGACATAATCCAGTTACTGGAAAGATGTCCCATGGGAAGACTGAAATGGAAATGCAGCTGGGCACTTTTTCCACTTCACCCCTGGAAGTTTTGTCTCATGGCCCTGAGTTGAGATTTCAATTGGAAACTTGAAATGCAACCAAAATAGTTTCATCTGTGTCACCCAATAATACGGCTCAGTAAACCCTTCATTTTCTTCAATAATCCCTCTCTCTTGAAAATCAACTCTGGTACAAAGTGGGACTAATTCAAATGCCACCCATGCGGATGGAGTTGTGTAGCTGACTTTAATATGCAAATAAATGGGACATTTTTAGTCTTTCCAATATGTCAACAAGTTAAGCGTTTCATTCATTTTAAAAATGTAAATAAATGCAGCTGCATCTGGCTACAAGGACAACAAAAACGGGAAAGTGGTGTGAATCCAAGAGAGAAGATGCTCTAAATGGAGACAGACACCCAGCTTGGAAGATAATTTAAGGAACCTTAATAAATATATTTAGAAAATACTTGCAGCAAAACCTATATATTCAGCTCATCTTCTTTACTCATAGTTAGCTCACTGAATGCATAAGGACACATTTTAATTTTCTTCAAATAAAGAACTGGCAGTTTACCAAAACCAATTAAATGGTGGAGAGAGGAAATAGCACTCATTAAACAAGCCTCAGTGTTGTTATCCTCCATTCAGGGAGTCCCTGATTTATGAACACTGAACTTACAAATGGTCCAAACTTCCCAATGACTGCCCCAGTCAGGAATTCCCTTCCTGTCCAACATGGTTATATAGATCATCATAGAATGTCAGTGCTATAAGGAATACCAGTAATCTAGTTCAATCTCGTCATTTTACAGAGAAGGAAACTAAGAGATGAAAACACTTGTCCAAGGCCATTCATCAAGTTAGTGGCAGAGCTGGACCTAGAACTAAGGTCCTTTAGACTTATTTTCTACTCCTAGACTATTTCATTTCAATTAAATTCAAAGAACATTTATAAAGGATCTAATATGAACAAAAGAGAGGGTAGTGTAGCATCAGGACTAGAGGACAGGTTTCAAAGTAAGGAAGATCTGATTGAAGTCCCACCTCTAATGCATCCTGGCTATATGATCCTGAGAAATTCACAGCTGTTCAGTGATCTGAGTATAAGTTGCAGAGAAAGTGTCTACCTGTATTAGTAAGGGAAAGCTTCTTTGCTTAGGAGTAGGGTTATATCCCCATCCCTATCAGTTCCTATCCTTAGATATAAAACACTGTGCTAGATAATTAGTAATAAAAATAGCTAGCATTTATATAGCACCTACTATGTGCCAGGTACTGTGCTAAGCCTTGGCACACA
>NW_020954576.1:81540270-81605129 GCF_900497805.2 Vombatus ursinus | reverse complement strand
TGCTAAGCCTTGGCACGTAGTAAGTGCTATATAAATCTTATTATCATCATTATTGGTGCTATTGTTAATGTTGTTGTTGTAGTTATCATACCTTCATAACCTAGCTCCCTCTGTCTTTTCAGCCTTCTTACACCTCACTCCCCACCATGTACTCTTCCTTCCATTGACATTGGCCCTCCTGGCTGTTCCACAAATAAGACAATCCATCTCTGAGTTCTCTGGCTGTCCCTGATGCACGGAATGCCCTTGCTCCTCATCGCTGTCTATTGGCTCCTCTGGATTTCTTTAACTCCAAAACTACAAGAAGCCTTTTCCAACTCCCCTTAATTCTAATGCCTTCCTTCTCTTAATTATTTCCTATTTGTCCTGTATATAGCTTATTTGTACCTATTTGTTTGCTTTTTGGCATCCCCTCTCTCTCCCACCTCACATTAGATTGTAAGCTCCTTGAGAGCAAGCACTGTCCTTTATCTCTTTTTGTATCCCCAGAGCTTAGCACGGTGCCTGGCACATTGTAGATCCTTAATAAATGTTTATTGATTGATCATTTTCCATTCTAGTTAAGATGGTCTTCTTGTTCCATGAATATGCTGTGCTCATTCCCATTGCTGTCTATACCTTAGTTTATATTATTTCCTTTCACCTGTAATACTGTTCCTTCCCTATTAGGATACATATTTTTTTTTTATTTTGTTTTGGTTAGGCAATGGGGTTAAGTGACTTGCCCAGGGTCACACAGCTAGTAAGTATTATATGTCTGAGGTCAGATTTGAACTCAGGTCCTCCTGAATCCAGGGCCGGTGCTCTATCCACTGCGCCACCTAGCTGCCCCTTATTAGGATACATACTCAACTCATTCTTCAAGGCCCAACTAATGTTCTTCTTTTACAGTGTCCTTTCCTGACAACTTTATTGAGCTCTCCCTTCTCGTATTGCACATATAGGAAATGATTTAACACTTAATTATATACTCTCTTGTGATTACTCTGATACTTTGGTGTGTCCATGATTTCACCAGTAGACGTACTTCCTCCATTGAAGGAGATCACAGATTATCCTTGACTTATCTTGTGCTATTCCCGTCAATATTTTTCTGTAAATTCTTCATAACAGATTTACTTAAACCATTGCTGGCCTTCCTCTTATCCTTTCAATGTCATGAGAGTATTGTGCGTACTTGGCTGTCTTCCTTCCTCATTCTCACTATGTGGTTGACTCATTTCCTTTTTCAGAGATTCATGATGTCTTTTACATGCTAGTTTGCTTGTATCCACTAGGTATATTTCCATTGCTCTTTGGGCTACTTGTAATTTTAATTCTGTCAAGATTGTGTGGTTCCATTATTTACAGCTCTGTAGCATCACCAAGAGAATGTTTGTATTAAAGATTTAGACTTTTGTTACGGTGAATAGTTGGAGATTGTTTAAGGTACTGAGTAACCAAAGGTGCACCAGGAAACCAAATGAAATCCAGCTAAATCTCTTACTGTGACTCAGTTCCAGGTCGTTTCTTGTTTCGCTGCAGTGCAGTTCATCATTCCTAGATACACTGATGGGCTGATTTGATAGGCTGTGTGTCCAGCTGTAGCATTATAATCTGAGCAGTGTGTGTTCTTCATCTGCCCACCTTCTAGGGTTGTCACAAGGGTCAAATGAGATGATTTTTTTTTTCTGGGTTAAGTGACTTGCCCAGGGTCACATAGCTAGTAAGTGTTTGAGACCAGATTTGAATTCAGGTCCTCCTGACTCCAGGGCTGGTGCTCTATCCATTGTGCCACCTAGCTGCCCCAAAATGAGGTAATTTTTGAAAAGCATTTAGCCCAGCACCTGGCACATAATATGTGCTACATATATATTAGCTATTATATTATTATTGCTATTGTTATC
Organism: Vombatus ursinus; assembly: GCF_900497805.2. Taxonomy (NCBI): domain Eukaryota; kingdom Metazoa; phylum Chordata; class Mammalia; order Diprotodontia; family Vombatidae; genus Vombatus; species Vombatus ursinus. Next base: position 81,603,243 of record NW_020954576.1, on the reverse strand, counting down.
CTCATCATTTTCACCATCATCATTATTATTAGTTTTCCCATTGTAACTGTTTGGACTCATCTCTTGCATTTCTGTGGATTTCACTAAGGAAACTTGGTAATGCTCTGAAGCTTAATTCATCTATAAATCAGAGCATTTAGAAAACCTTGCCACCAATATGACATTTCTTTTGCTTGGACTCAGCACAGGACATTCTGTGTGACACTGATGAACCTTAGGTGAATTGTCTAATTTTATTTAATAATTATTTCATGGGTGTTAATTATTTGGGAATTCCTTGAAAGCAGGGACCATATCTTATGCATTTCCCACAGTATCTAGCCTAGGACTGAGCAAAAGTAGGCTCAATAAATACTTGCTGATTGTTTAATTGACTGATAATTACCCTCATTATGTCAGTGAGTCAGCTGAGGCCTGGAAAAAAATTGAATTTTGTTCCTGAGAGCATAGAGTGAATCAATGACCAAGGTAGGGCCAGAACACATATTATGTCTTTGTACCACATGTTCCTAATCCATGGAGTTGTAGCTAAAGTTCTGCTATTTCTCTTTAAGATAATTAAGAATAGCAGTCCAGCAATAGCCTTTTTCTTTTTGAACTATTGCAGAGAAATATTTCATCTCCAGGGCAACAATAGAGAAATGGTAATAGCTGATGACGTTCATACACATACAGTACTATTTATTTTTGCAGTACCTTACAGACAAAAATTAGTTCTTTATCCACTCTGTAAATGAAGCAGGTGATCTGCATCTTTCCCAGAAGACAGAATGGAGGTTGGGGAGGTTAAGTAAAACAACTTATCCAAAATCTCATAGAAAAGTAATGGCAGAGGTGAGAATTAAGCAGGAATTACAGGTATGTGGTAAACAGTGGACAGTAATGGAATATGAGCTCTGGACTTGGAATCAGGAGATCTGAGAGTGAACATTTTGCCATAGGCCTGAAATTCTCCCCTTTAGAATTGGCTCCTCCTTGCATTAAAGTATTTTATCTCTGGAAGGCCACTGTTAAAATGCAAATGTATTTATAGACAATGAGTTGATCCAAACCTTTCCCAACATATTGGCCTTTTCTATATTTATTGGTCATGTGGCACTAGGTAAATATGTTAACCTTTCTGAAGTTTTTCTACAGTGCCCTGGAAGCCTGGGATAGTCACCGAGGAAGGTCACTCCACCTCTAGACTTCACCTCTGGGCAATGAGAGTACCTTCTCCTCCCTCTGATTGGCTGGTTCCTATCAGAACTTCCATTTTAAGGAGAATGGAAGGGCCAGCCATGTCTTTATTCCTCTCCATGCTGTACAGAAGTACAGAAGACTCTCCTGAACTTTCTCTGCAATGCCCCAGCACCCTCTTTCTTTATCTCTTCCTCTTCTCATTCTTTTCAGCTCCTTTTTATATTTTGTCTTTCCTGTTAGAATGTAAGGTCTTTGAGGGCAGGAACTGTTTTTCTGCTTGTATGTCTATTCAGAGCATTTAGCACAGTGCCTGGCATATAGCAAGCACTTAATAAATGTTGGTTGGCTTGACTTGAATGACTGGAATACAGAGCTCATATACCTCCCTCTCTTCTCTTTTCTAGGTTAAACGTTCCAAATTCCTTCAATCAATCGTATTATGGCATGGTTTTGAGAGTCCTCATAATTCTGGGCATTCACTTCTTGAAGTGCTCTATTATGTCAATGTCTTTCCCAAAATGGAATGATCCAAACTGGATACTCCAGATGTGTTCTAAATATAGTAGGATATAGCAGAACCGTTGCCTCTTTTAACAAGTCTACTAACTGGTGGGCAACCTCCCAAATTCTATAAGCTGTTGTTGAGTCTGTTGTACCCCTAAGTCTGTTGGGGTGCCAGGACTCGTAGGCCCTTTTAGCCTTAGTCTTATTACACCAACAAGGTTGAGTATATGAAATAATTATAGTTTTGCTATATGCAGTAGAAGTATTAAATTGGTAATAATATCAGAAGGAAGGCTGTGGAAGGGATTTCAATAACAATCATGTCCAACTAGGTAAGGGGAATTGCCAAACACTTAGATCGTAGAGCCCCTGAGAAATCTGTATCTTAGAAACATATAAATATATAAATGATGACATTTATATGATTAAAAATACAGTCTTTGACAACAATCCTAAATATATAAAGCACATCATTATTTTTAAAAAGAAAATGGCACTAGATTACCACTACTGGGCCTGACCTGAATTCAAGGTGGACTTCTCATCCCCTAGAACAAGTAGGATAATGAAAAAACAGAGAGAGAAAGGAAGATAAGAAAAGTGCAAAAGAGAGAGCTACGTTCCACTAAGATTCCGCATAACAATAGCGTGGAAAGGATTTTTAGCAAAGATACAGAATTGGTTTCATTGGGTGTAGTTCCCCTACCTCTACATGCTAGGAGCTGTGTCAAGTCTGAAGAACCTATGATTCTTTGTACACTAGGTTTTTTTTATTTAGGTGATACAGAAAGTTACATCAGTGTTAAATCTTAGTACTCTAGACAAATTAATTTTTAGAAATTAAATTAAATGTTTTCAACAAACAAAAATTTATTTTCTCTCCCTTCCACTTCCTTTCCTTCTACTGAAAAAAAAAAAGAAAAGGAAAAATGAAATCCTTATGACAGATGTGTACAGTCAAGGATAGTTAAACAAATTCCCACATTTTCCTGTCCAAATAGAAGTCTCACTTTATACCGTGAGTACATTCCCTCTGCCAGAAGTGGGTACCACTTTTCATCATCAGACATCTGGAACTGTGTGGTTGGTCTTTGCATTGATCAGAATCCTTAACTCTTTCCACATTACTAATTTTTATAATGATGTTGTTGTCTAACTTTTTCTCCTAATTCTACTCCCTTCATTTTTCATCAGTTCATACAAATCTTCCCATGTTTTTCTGAAATCATCCCTTTCATAATTTCTTATAGAACAGTTGTATTCCACTACATTCATGTGCTGTCATTGGTTTAGTCATTCCCCAATTGTACCCCCTTAGTTTCTAGTTCTTTGCCATTACAAAGAGTTGCCATAAATATTTTTGTACATATGTATCTTTTTCCTCTTTCTTTGATATCTTTGGCATACAGGCCTAGTAATGGTGTTGCTGAATCAAAGTTTATGCACAATTTAGTCATTTTGGGGAACGTTGTTCCAAATTGATTTCCAGAATGGCTGTACCAATCCATAGCTCTGTCAACAGTGCATTAATGAACCTGTTTTCCCATAGCCATTCCAACATTTCTTATTTTTCTTTTTTGTCAACTTGACCAATTACACCTTGAGGATAATTTTAATCACTTTTAGAGAAAAAAACTACTCTAGTGTTATGTGCCAGGGACCTTAGTAGATGTTGATTCTACCTCATAGGGACTTAACCTTTCTGATGTTGCCTTGCACCATATTTTTGTTTGTTTGTTTGTTTGTTTTGCTTTGTTTTGTTTAGTCATTTTTCAGTTGCATCTGACTCTTTGTGATCCCTTTTTGGGATTTTTTGACAAAGATACTGGAGTGGTTTGCAATTTCCTTCTCCAGCTCATTTTACAGATGAGGAAACTGAGGCAAATAGGGTTAAGTGACTTGCCCAAGGTCACACAGCTAGTAAGTGTTTGAGGGCAGATTTGGACTCAGGTCTTCCTAACTCCAGGCTGGGCACTCTATCTACTGCACCACACAGCTGCCCTGACTGGCCCTAAAGAGAAAGAATTGGAAAAGAAAGGACCCATCACATAGATGAACAACCTAGTTCTAACCCTTTCCTAGTACTAGATAGTTGTGCATGTGGACCATTTAGGTCTCTGAAAGAGGTGGAGCTAACCAGAGGGGAAAATTGCTTGATTCTCTTAGAAACGCTGAGTGTTCGTCTAGATTGTAGGGGGAGGAGCTAAACTCTAGGCTAGCTCCAAAAACCAAGTTTCTGGGGAAGGGGAGGCCGGTTAGAGGAGAGAGTTGTCTTGGCTGTTTATGGAGTTAGGTATAAGCTCTTTGAATTTTTTCTGTTGGGTTTAATAAAGCCTGCCTTATATTTGACATTTTCTTAGTCTTCATACTTGACTGGGAGCTGAGGGCCTTTTTAGGTGGTGACTTAGTGGTTGGCACAGTACCTGGCACACAATAGGTACTTAATAAATGTTTATCAACTGACTGATAAGCGCAAAATTTCTCAAGAGAAATAGAATTATCACTGAATAGCATTCATGATTGAATCCAGCCTGCATGGGCTGAGTTGTGAGCTACAAGCTGTATTTTGTATTTAAAGCAGACTATTATATGTGATCACACATAATTGGGTCCTCAAGCTTATCAACCAACTGAGGAGATAGAGTAACTCACATGGAACTGTTAGAGAATGACAAGGGCCAAGCACCGTTAGAGAGTTTAAGTGGTTTGGAAAGAACATTGGTCTTAAGGTCAGAAAATGTAAGTTTAAATCCTTTCTCCAATGCTCACTACTAATGTGGTCCTGGACAATTAATTTGACCATGGTAAACCTTAGTTTCCTGTATCTGTAAGGGATAGTAGACTGGACCTGACATTTCATTGATATAAGGAAGTCCCAAGTGAGGAAGTTCTCTTTACCAATATTGGTTCACAACTTCCCTGCAATTTATAGTCTTAAGGATGTGCTTAAGGCCCAGGGAGATTAAGTGATTTGCCTAGGATCACACAGCCCATATATGTGGGTGGCATTTGAATCCAGGCCTTCCCTGTTTAAAGCCATCTCTGTATCTGCTATGCCAAAGTGCCTCTCTCTTCATTGAAACATTGGAGATAATACCTTCTTCACAGGGTTGGTTGAGGTGAGGACAGTATTTTGTAAACCTGAAGGGGTTATATAAATACGAACTATTAGCCATTTTAAAACATTGCTGGTTCTAGGGCGTGTTAAGATGTGTGTGAGTTAGTATGCATGGCAGGCATATGGTTTCTAGGCCCAGGGCAGTTGTTTCTTAAAGATGCAGAGGGAAGTATGGAATGCATGTCCTAACTCCATCCGAAGGAAGCCCCAGATAAGATATCCTTACCTTAGGCTGTATCTGTTCTAGTTTCCTGTTCTGGACTCCACATCCCAATTCTTCTTTTCTCCACTGGAATTTTATTGCAGGCCATGTCTTATTTCAACCTCACTCAAGTATTGGTACCAACCCCTTCTACTTATCATTGCCATCTCCATCTCTATACCCTTCCTCTTCCTCTGCTACCCAGTAGGTGCCCTGTTACTCTGTACTGCCCACTTGCACCGAGTAGAGGGACTTGAATGGGTTAAGAAGGGCCAAAGACAAAATTTCAAAGGAACAACTAAAAAAAACACCTGATGCATTCAGGAAATTAAAAACCAAACAAGGCATCTGGGATAGCCCAGATGCCAGATATATCAAATAGTCACATGTGAAAAACATGGCATCAAAACAAGGATTAAAGACAAGCTTTTAACTCTCGAAAAGTGAGGCACTAGGCTTGCCCAGAATTGATTTAGAGCAGAAACAGGGCAGAGGCTGAGATTGCCATCATTTGTGGAGCATCTCACAGAAAGAAGCCCTGCCTTCTCTATGCATCCCAGAGGATCAGTGACTCTCTGCTCAGCTGAAGAAATCAGGGTGCTAGACATAGCCCAAGGACTCCCCACTGAGGATCTGTGCTCTGTATGAGCGAACATACAGAAACAAATATGTATGTCTTTACAAACATACACATATCTATGTGTGAGGGCATAGTATGTCATTGCATGAAGTCTTCTCTCCTCCTGTCCCCTTCTGGCCATGTACTGATCCGATTTTTCATACAGACTTATGCTTGAGTATCCTTCATGCACATTGATTATACATGCAATGCCATTTTCCAGAGATCGTGGAGGACTGGTGATGACATTGGTTTTAAAATCCAAAGAGCTGAGTTTGAGTCTCAGCTCTGACATTTACAAATTGTGTGATTCTAAAAAAGTTAGTTTAGTTTTGTGACCTACTTTGTGAAATGAGGGAAAATAGTTTTTCAGCGATCTACTCCACAAGGTTGATGTGAGGATAGTATTTTCTAAAGCTTAGTGAAGCTCTATGTAAAATGAGTCATATAATATATATACATATATGTAGACAGATATAAATACACATAAGAGATATAAATACATATAAGAGAGATATAAATACATATAAGGGAGAAATAAATACATATATATGAGATATAAATGCATATAAGAGAAATATACATATACACATATAAGAGAGATATAAATACAGGTAAGAGAGATATAAATACAGATAAAAGAAATATAAAAACATACATGTGAGAGAGGTATAAATACACACATCTGAGAGAGATATAAATACATATGAGAGAAAGAAATACATACTTATAAGAGAAATATAAATACATATAATAAATATAATAAACATATAATACCTATAAATACATAAAATAAATACATATAAATAAGGGAGATAGAAATACATACATATAGATATAAAAGAGATCTAAATACATAGGCATGTAGATATGAGATATAAATACATAGATATAAAGGTATAAAATAATAATAATAGAGAGATATAAAATAATAATAATTATATTTATGGGCATTCTTATCCTAGCATCTCAGCATGTGCCCCAAGCCCTGAAGTCTGAAGATGTGGTGGTGTTTAAAGAGGAGATTCCTGCTCAACTCCTTATTCTTCCTCACTCCACCTATCCAGTCAGTTGACAAGTCTTATTGATTCAGTCACTGCATCATCTCTTCCATCTCTTCCTTTCTTGCTCTTCCCAACCATTAACCAAAGTTCCTATCTCCAGTCCCTTTCACCTGGACTGCTATAGTAGCCTCCTAACTGGCCTCCTTACATTAACTCTCTCCTATCTCTATCCTTCCTCTATGCAGTTCCTAAGGTTATTTTCCTTCAGCATGAATCTGACCATCTAACTCCCCTCTCCCCTAAATTGCACTGGCTCCCTATTGCCTCTAAGATCAAATATAAATTTCTTCATTTGGCATTTAAAGCTCTTCACAGTCTGGTTCTAATCTATTTTCTAGTCTCATTTATGCTGGATTGCCTCTCAGATAGTCTTTAGTCCATCTAGTTTGATTTTTTTGCACAAACTGTTCTATCTCCCATCTATATCTCCTTTGCACAGACTGTCTCTCTTTGAATGCATTCTCTCTTCACTTCTACCTCTGCCCTGTAAACCCTAAAATATCTTGCAAGATTTCAGCAGTCAAAATTTACGTTCCTTTGGGCAGAGCACCTGGAGGTAAGAGTATGATACCCTATGTGGACAGGGGAAGGAGGAGAGGAGAGCAGAGGAGAAGAGAGGGGAGGGAAGGAAGGGAGGAGCTGCATTGCCCAACTGGAACTGGTCAGTTGGGTCCCTAGTGTACTACTCACAGGTTGTTGTTTGCCCTTCATTCTGGAAGAGAACTATGGCATCAGGAAGGTGATGTCATGACTTCAAAGCTTACCTCAAAGACCACTTCCTACATGAGGCTTTTTGTGGTCCCCCCAGAATCCTAGTGCCTTCCTCTAATTACCTTTATTTTGTACATATAAAAAAGTATATGTTATCTCCCCCAAAGAATATAAGCTTCTTGAAGGCAGGCCTTCAAGAGTTATTTTTTTCTTGGTATCTCCAGTACTTAACACAGGACCTAGAACACATTAGGTGCATAATAAATGTTGATTGGTTGATCATCTATCTATCTATTCACTTTTCCCAAAGGACCAAGGAAATATTTGAGAATTATGATGAGACCTCATAAGTAGAATCTTGTGATTGGTCTCTGGTCTTGTTGTTTCACTGTGGGCCAGTGGAGATAGTCCAAGTTGTAATTCTGGGTCTCCAAGCATAATTTTTCAGAAGGTCTTTCATCTGACTCTTCATTCCCAGAAACAAAGCCTTTTGAATGTGGGAGCAGCTAAGGTGACACAGTGGATAGAGCACTGGCCCTGGAGTCAGGAGGACCTGAGTTCAAATCCAACCTCAAGAAACCTGATGCTTACTAACTGTGTGGCACTGGGCAAGTCACTTAACCCTAATTACTAGACTGAGTCTAGTCCTGATGAAGTGCAAAATCTGGGTGGGCTCCTCCATGATTCTCCATGTTGTTCCTTGACTTTGGTTGTGACTTGGGAGGAGAGGGGCAGGTCTCTTTGGGTGAGCCCAGTGAACTCTTGCAGAGGCTGCTTATATGGCTGAAAAGCAATCTTATATTCACTAGAAAGCCTTTTTAGAAGCCTAAGGCAAGGGAGACTTTACAAGCATGACACTGACTACCCCAGGAGCTCAGGCATGTAGCATTCTTTTTTGGAAACAAAGCCTGTGGTGATCAGAATCCAGAAATAAGACATTCAGTTATTTAATTAGGGCCTTTGAAATAGTAATTTACAGCTGCAGGGCAGTGAACACCTAATGGGACTACCCCAGGAATCATCTGTCAAGGCTGTGTCCCTGCCAGAGGCTGAATAAACACAGACAAAAGCATATTGATCTCAAGAACTGTAAGACTTCCCAACAGTTGGGGATATTCCAGCCCCTGGCTCAATTTGACAAATGGTAAGGGAAGAACAGTGGTGACATCCTAACCCTAAATTTCTTTGGAAGCAAAGCAGGTATTTTTCAAATACTGAGTGAATCTCCCTGGGGGCCATCTCCAGTCATCCTGATCTACATCTTGCCACTGGACCCAGATGGCTCTGGAGGAGAAAGTGAGGTTGGTGACTTTGCACAGCCCTCCCTCACTTTGATCCAATTCACTTGCAAGTCATGATATCACCTTCCCAATGCCATGGTTCTCTTCCAGAATGAAGGGCAAACAACAACCTGTGAGTAGTACACTGGGGACCCAACTGAACAGTTCTAGTTGGGCAATGCAACTCCTCCCTTCCTCTCCTCCCCTCCCCTCCCTTCTCCTCTGCTCTCCTCTCCTCCTTCCTCTTCCTCTGTCCACATAGGGTATCATACCCTTACCTGCAGGTGCTCTGCCCAAACGAATGTAAATTTTGACTGCCGAAATCTTGCAAGATATTTTGGGGTTTACAGGTTAGATTTCTTTCTTAAGGACCATGCCTCAAACCCAATTCACTCTGGCACTCATTGACTAGCCAACAATAGGTCCCAGCAAAAGCCCCACTTAGTGGTCATTGTTTGGACCCTGATTGGCTCAGGGTAAATGTAAATAGCGATTGTTTCTGTTTTGGCCAGAAACCCTGAGGGTCTTCCCCTCCCAGATTGATTTTTTTTTTGACTAGGGTCTCATTTCTTACCTAGCCTTAATCACTGAATGGGCATTGCCTCAGTCCTGAGACCTGTGAAAGACCTTAGCTTAAAAAGGCCAAGGTCTCCCACTGTATCCCAGGCCATCTCCGGTCATCCTGATTTATATTTTGCCACTGGACCCAGATGGCTCTAGAGGAGAAAGTGAGGCTAGTGATTTTGCACAGCACCCCCACTTAAATCCAATTCACTTGCAATTCATGACAGCACCTTCCTGATGCCATGGTCCTCTTTGAGAACAAAGGACAAACAACAGTGAATCTCCCTAGAGTGACTAGCCTCATAGTATGAACATGGTTTAATGAAACATGGTCTGGTGAAATGTCCTGATGGAATTAGTGTTGGGGGCTCAAAAAACTAATTGCATGCTAGGTTCCATTTAGAGAATCAGGGGGAGAGTCCAAGAAAGAGGATATCCATTGTCTCCTATGACATAGATTTATATTAATTATACATGCTCATATAATAATTACTCATTTACCTACATCATCTCATTTTAGCTTCACAGTAGCCCTATGGGGGTACTAGTAATATTATCTATCCTCATTTTACAGATGGGGAAATTCAGGCTTATAGGTGTTCAGGGACTTGTCTATGTCACACAGCTAGCAAGTGTGAGAGGCACAATGTGAATCCAGGTTTTCCTGATTCCAAGTCTAGCATGCTATCTGCCATACCATATTGTCTCATGTTGCATTGGTGATGTTATGTGTTGTATATATGATTACTTTAGCTCTTCCTGATTTGTGTGCTACAAAATCATACTGAGTTAGAAGTGAGGAGACTTGGGTTCTAGAGACCTGTATTTGCCTACTAATTAGTTGTGTAACTTTGCATAGGGCAGTTAACCTCTCTGGGACTTAGTTTCCTCTTTTGTAAAATGAGGAGGTTGAATGATATGACTTTTTTCAAGCTTTAGCCTTCTGCGGTTCTCTCCCAGTTTTCAATCATGTCCAACTCTTTGTGACCCACTTGGGATTTTCTTGGCAAAGATACTGGAGTGATTTGCCATTTCCTTCTCCAGCTCATTTTACAGATGAGGTAAATGAGGCAAATAGTGGTTAAGTGACTTGCTCAGGGTCCCATGGCTTGTAAGTGTTTGAGGGCAGATTTGAACTCAGGAAGATGTCTTCCTGACTCCAGGCCTAGCTGTCTATCCACTGCATCATCTAGCTGTCCCCGTGGTTCTCTAGTTTCCCTTCTTCCTTTCTCTTGGTGTCATGTGGCATAGTTTATTTCCAAAAATTACTATAAATGTGGTCAGTCGGCAGTGACTCTGAATTCCTATAGCATTTGTGATCTGTTACTCATTTGGCATTTACTATGGACTGCCTCATATTGACAGTTGACTTTTTTATATTTATGTCTTTTCCTCTCAAATGTTTTGCCCTTTGAGGGCAGGGACTGTGTATTGTTCATCTTTGTATTCGCCTTTGGTGCCTTCTACTGAACATGGTAAGTATTCATAATGAATTCACAATGATTTGGTGACTACAAAGAAAGGCATTTGCCCTGGTTTTCTCTCTTTGTTATCTTTGGTCTAGTCTCCTTCTCATGTAATCTTAATAATAAAGAGATTGGAAAGTCTGGGAGATTCCCAGGATGGTAGAATCGGCAGAGGGGATCGTGGAAGTCATTTAGTCCAACCTGATCATTTTGCATATAAGGAAGACAGGGACCTGGGTACAGTGGCAAGAATATAGGACAGAGGGGGCCAGCCACAACCAGCCTCCTCCGGGGTTGATAAATGCCTCATAAAGGTTTATCAAAGCTGAAGGTAATTCGCATGGCCTTGAAGTTAGCTATCCTGGGTAAGATATGAGTTGAAAGGAATTTATTCATTCTACCCTAAATAGCAAGGGGCCTGGGAAATTTCCCCTTAAAGGAGGTGAATATTGCTTAAAAAAAAAAGGCCTTGCCAGTCACTGGAGTGGATCTTTTATGTACACAGTATGTAGCACAATTCCCATTTAATTCTGGAATTTCTAACTAAGGTTTAGTGTGAGATATTGTTGCTAATTATAGTCATGCAAATATAACTCAAGGCCCTCCTTTCTAGGGTATTCTCTTTTTTTAAATAAAAAAAACATTTTTTATTATGAATTTAACTAACAACAAAAAGATGAACTTTTCCATATGCAAAGTTGAGCGCAAAAGAGAATTGTATCTAAAACCTTGAATATCTATTCCATGCTGTTTGTTTAAAAAAAAAGTATAAGGGTGGGATTGATTTATTTACTCAATCAAACTATCCCATCCAACTTAAAGTAATTGGTAAAATGCCCAATCGATCAATTTGAATCATGGGCTTTATACCAAGTGCTAAAAGTACTTGGGAACTAGAATAATGTTTCATAGGAAGAAGGACAGGCTGAGGAAACTTGGTCATGGCCCAGGGTTCAGCTATAAAGTATCAACCTATTTTACAATCAAGGTCATTGGAGAGACTGGAGCTAGTGTGGCTTTCTGGTAAAGCCTCTGAGGAAGAACCACAGGAGTGCGGCTTCTGGAGAGAGGAAGAGAGACTTTGACTTTGGCGTTGACTCGGTCTCAACTCTCTTCCACATTTCTCACTTTGGAGAGAGGAGAACATTGTGAGCTTTAAAGAGTCTGGAGGATTTTGGATTTCCTAGGTTCCCAATGATGTTATCCCCAGACTAGTTGATGACAGTGTTTGTATTGGAAACTAATGATAGACTAGACATAGATTTCTGGTTCTTCAAAGATCTCCCCAAAGAAACTGCATGTTGTTAAGATAACTTCTTGAGAATTCTGCTAATGGGTTGACTTCCAGCAAACAGAACCTATGAGTTACCACTTTGCCAAATGTGCTTCTAAGATTGGATCCACTTTCCACAGAATCTATTAATTTGTGGGAGAATGTGTCCCAGACTTTTAGGAGAATGTCTTTGTGAAAACTATTCTTACTATCATCTTTGTAAATACTCTTTTCTAAGAAAAAGGACCTATATATGCAGAAATATTTATAGCAGCTCTATTTGTGGTGTCAAAGAATTGGAAATGGAAGGGATGTTCATCAGTTGGGGAATGGCTGAATAACTTAAGGTATATAAATATGATGTAATACTATTTTGCCATAAGAAATGATAAAGGGGATGGTTTCAGAAAAACCTGGGAAGATTTATCTGAGCTGATGCACAGTGAAGTGAACAAAACAAGAACAATCTACACAATAGCAAAAATATTATAAAGATAATCAACTGTGAAAGACTTAGTAACTCTGATCAGTATAATGATCTACCACAACTCCAAAGGACTCATGATATAAAATGCTATTTACCTCCAGATAGAGAACCAATGGACTCAGAGTGCAGAATGGGGGAAAAAATCCTCTTCTTTATTTTTCTTGCTTTTTTTTTCCCCCCACAGGAACATGGCTAATGTGGAAATATGTTTTACAAGACTTCATATGTATGATGTGTATCATATTTACTGTCTTCTCAATGGGTGGGAGAAGGGATAAATGGAGGGAGACAACTTGGAACTGAAAATAAAAAGAAAATTTAAAAAAAGTAAATAATCCTTTCTAAAAGTGATTTAAAGGTTACTGATGAAGATGATTCTTAATTGATAATATTGGGGAGAATACAACAGTGGTAGTGGCTTGATCTCATGTCATTATTGAATCACCCTCCCCCCAACCCATGAGGGATATCTAAAATCTTGAGGATCAGATGTAGTCATGTTCTGGGACCTGAGACTCATCTGTGAGAGTTGGAGAAGGGATAAGCATGCTCAGGGCTTATATGGGCTGCAACATTACAGATACATGTGCTATAAATAACATGACAGATGCATTCCCCAAAAACACTGTGTTATGCAAAATCACACAATAAAAGCCACAGAGCTTATGGGGGAAATGAGGTTATAGGAACAACACTCAGAAACGTCATCAGTGACATACTTGAAAAAGACAGGAGCTTAATAAGAATGGTAGCATAGTTTTATACATATTACATAGTTAAGAAATACCTAAGTACAATAAATGGAGGCCACATTGTTGGACTGGTGCTAGTCCTGTGGACAGGGCTGCATGAGCAAGTTGGAGAGGCCCACAACTCAGGCTATGGGGGAAGGGACTCAGGGTCAGCCCTTCTCTGCTCACAGCTCCTATTGCACCAGAAGATATACAAGAAACATGGCATTTTACCTTGACAAAGAACGAAGTTTGCTTGAGGAAGTGGGCGCTGGGAGGGTTGCAAGGTGTGAATTATTATGAAGTGGTGTAATTTTTCTGTATTCTCACTTCTTTCATGGAAGAAGTCTAGTAGAAGCGCACTTGACATTATACTCACAATGTTCCATAATATATTAATCACATTGGAACAAATTCTCATTTTTGAAACATTATGGCAGAATTGACTACATAATAATTTGGCCTATTACTTCAAAACTGTCCCATTATCTGTAATTTCTTCTAAACTTCTTCCTGTACTCTTCTGTGCACTTTTAGAAAAAATTAATGGACTTCATCTTTTTCTTTTCCTTTTTTTTTTATTTTTTGGCATCATCATTGGTATCCTTTTACTCCCCCATCCCCACAATTAAAAAGAGGGGGGAAAACCTTTGTAACATATAAATGTTATCAAATAAAACAAATCTATGCATATAAAAATGTATACCTTCTTCTGTATATTGAGGCCATCACTTCTCTCTCAGGAAGTCAATAACACATTTCATCAGAAATTATCTGGGAGGCAGAACCAAGATGGCAGAGAAAAGGCAGGGATGTAGCTAAGTTCTCCCCCAAACCTCACCAAACACCTTTAAATGATGCCCTAAAACAAATTCTGAAATAGCAGAGCCCACAAAAGGACAGGGTGAAATAATTTTCCAGCCCAAGACAATTTAGAAGGTCAGCAGGAAAGACCTGTTGCATAGGGGTGAGAGTGGATGGCAGTCCAGTACAGGCCATACCAGAGCAGCTCTAGCCCCAGCAAACCAGGAGCCGGCTTTGGGAACTACTGAATCAGCAGTGGCAGTGGCTACTTCTGGAGCTCTCAACCCGCAGATAGTAAGGTGGTCAAACAACTGGTCAGAAGGAGATTACAGGGGTCTCTTTGTTAACTCTGAGGCAGAACTCTGTTGTTTTTGTCAGGATCCTCATGTCAAGACCATCCCTCTCTTTATACTCTTCTCTTTTTACTATTAGGAGACATCCTACTTTCTAGAGCTAACGTGCAGCAAGCAAGCTGTGCCCTGAACTTGGCATAACAACAATTCTTTGTGCCCACCCTCTGGATGAACTCTACTGCAACAAAATCATAGATCTGCCCTGAGCTTGGGCAAGGACCAACAGACCCAGACATGAAGCCCTGCTATGCATGGATTTTTGTCACTAGGCAGCCTTGTCTCACTGTTGCTTTTGTGCCTCACCACTGTTGCTACACTACACTGTTTGATTCTTTGTCTAGCCACAAATATATATATCTATATATTATATATATATATATATATATATATACATATACATGTATTATATGTATATATCAAGGTTTAGCCTCACTGCCTTGGGTCTCCTCCTAGAGGAGATCCTGGAACATGTGTCTAGTTTTCCTCTTCCAACAGAATAAAGAAACCTTTTTGCTTATAACCTGTGTGAGCTCTTTGGCAGTTTAGAATCAAGAGTAGTTGCAAAACTTCTGTGACTCTTTTGTCATTTGTTTTCAGAATTGACACTTTGCCCATACTCAGATCTGGATCAAAGTCCTGGGTGGCAGTACCCAGGGCGAGGAGGAGCACTAGTATATCAGAGCTTGTGGCCTCAGTGGAGCAGAGACCCTCTTTACAATTCCAAGGCAGAAAAGAGTACTTGTGGTCTTTCATTGACCAGAGCACAGGCCAGGAGAGTAGTAAACACAACTGACCTTAGATCACATCACCTTGGAAGTAATGAAAACTTACAGGTCCCTAGAAGTATTTCTGAAAACAACTGCACAAAACCCCTGAAGCTTGGAACAGTGCACCCTCCACTCTGGAAGCAGAGTCCCACTTTAGCAAAGAGTTTAAAAGTCAAGAAATAGACTGGAAAAATAAGCAAACAACAGAAAAAAATTCTGACCGTAGAAAATTGCTGTGATGACAAGAAAGATCAAAACACACACTCAGAAGATAACAAAATTAAAGCTCCCACATCCAAAGCCTCCAAGAAAAATATGAATCAGTCTCAGGCCATGGAAAACCTCACAAAGGATTTTGAAAATCAAGTAAGAGAGGTAGAGGAAAAATTGGGAAGAGAAATGAGAGTTGTGCAAGAAAATAATGAAAAATGAGGGGCAGTGCAGTAGATAGAGCACCGGCCCTGAAGTCAGGAGGACCTGAGTTCAAATCCAGCCTCAGACCAAACACTTGACACTTACTAGCTGTGTGACCCTGGGCAAATCACTTAACCCCAATTGCCTAAAAAAAAAAACAAAGAGAATAATGAAAAATGAATCAATGGCTTGATAAATGAAGCACAAAAAATACTGAAGAAAATAACACCATAAAAAATAGAGTAGGCCAAATGGTAAGAGAAGTACAAAAATCCAATGAGGAGAAGAATGCCTTAAAAAACAGAATTGGTCAAATGGAAAAAGGTATACAAAAGTTCAATGAAGAGAACTCCTTAAAAAGCAGAATTGGCCAAATGAAAAAAAAAAGGCACAAGAATTCATGGAAGAAAAAAACTTAGGAAAGTAGAACTGGCCAAATGGAAAAGGAACTAGAAAAGCTCTCTGTAGAAAATAATTCCTTAAAAATTAGAACTCAGCAAATGGAAGCTAATGATTTTATGAGAAATTAAAAAAAAACACAATAAAGCAAAACCAAAAGAATGAAAAAATAGAAGACAATGTGCAGTATCTCATTGAAAAAACAACTGACCTGGAAAATAGATCCAAGAGAGAATTTTAAAATTATTGGACTACCTGAAAGTCATGATCAAAAAAAGAGCCTAGACATCATCTTTCAAGAAATTATCAAGGTAAACTGCCCTGATATTCTGGAACCAGAAGGTAAAATAGAAATTGAAAGAATTCACTAGTCACCTCCTTTTTTTTTTTTTTTAGTTTCTCTTGTTATCTACTGGAGTTGTAATTATAGCTGGAGCTTCTTCCTTTCCCCTGAGATGTTGCCTTTTGCTGGAGTTATTTGCTACCTCTGTGACTTCTTCCCCAAAGGGAATGTTATTACTCTTTTGTGAGACTATTTTGCCAATATGCCTGATCAACACATCATCTTTTATTAGTCAGACCCATAGCTATGACTGATTAGTACACTGTAGACCCTTCCCCAAACCATTTTGAACTCCCAAGATCTGACAAAGGCCTAAGACTTGGATTGGCTAATCAGGAGAGACATTTTGGCCCACTCTGAGCTAAACTTACCATAATGCTTTGCATGCTCTGGCAAAGCAGACATACTTTGCTTTGTTCTCTGAGTGAACTCAAAATGCCCCTTCTTGTGTCAACAGCTACAAGGCCAGATGAAGCTGAACAGGAACATTCTTTTGTTTATGACTACTAAGGACACGCCTGGAACTGGACACTGTCTTGAATAGCGGGACTTTTCTTATCTTGGTATTTTATGGACATATGCTATGTTATGTTAATGGTAAAAGAAACAGACATCCTGGATCTATAATTTCAATTAACACTTTGACATTTTCCTATCTTATTGTATTTACAATCTATCCACTTATGTAGACTATAATTTTGACTGACATAGGCATCCTGAGTCAGGAAGGGAGGGAGGGGTGAGAGGGAATTGCTCTGAAGATATAAGGTTTGCTCTGTCTGTCCATTCTTAGGCTCATTTGCACAATGAGCTCCCATGCATATCTCTATATGTATGTTCCACAAACTTTGATAGAAATAAACACTCACATGTAGCCTAATTGTGTTTGCCTTTCTAAGAACAAACTTAGTAATGGTTGACAAAACAGAAAGACCCTTCAAGATGCTACCAATGCCTTTCCTCCCCTATAATATACCCTTCCAAAGCTCCCCTGATATTTAGCTTGGGGTAAGCAAATTAATTTCACCTCATATTATGTTCATGACACCCAGATATTGTCGTTGTTCAGTATTTCAGTCACGTCTGACTCTTTGTGACCCCATTTGGGGTTTTCTTGGCAAAGATACTGGATTGGTTTGCCATTTCTTTCTTCAATTCAGATGAAAAAAATGAGGCAAATAAAGGGATATGTGGCTTGCCCAGGGTCACACATTTGTAAGTGTCTCAGGGCAGATTTGAACTCAGGTATTCCTGACTCCAGGCCCTGGTGCTCTGTCCACTACACCATCTAGCTTCCAGACACCTAGATATAGAGAAATACAAAAATGATTTAAGTTAGTATTTTAGCAACACTGGAGAGAGCAGGGCACACTTGGAAGACTTTTCTGTCCCTTTCTGCCACTCTGTCTAGGTCTCTGTTCCCCTTATATTCAGATAAAGAAACTGAGGCTCAAAAAGGTTGTGAATTGTCCATTTGTTATGTATGTCCATATACAGAGAGTAAAAGAGCCCAAACTGAGCTAAAATCATCTGATGCCAATTCCCCTTCTCTTTCAAGTACACCTCATTGTCTCTCAGCTTCCATTCAGTACCAGCCTTGGGCATTTTCATGGTGGGGGTAGGTGAGTAGCATTGTGAAGGAAAAAAAACCCCAAATATTAAAATGCAGAGGCAAGCTATACTTTGGATTATTATCATTAGTGATAATAATAATAATTTTCATCCACATGGTACTTTAAGGTTCACATCCCATACACAAACATAAGGTTTACATACATTTTCTCATTTTTTCTTTGTAACAGCTCTTCAAACTAAGTACAACCAGTATCATCATCTTTTTTTGTTGTTACTATTTGTTACTTGGTTGAATGACGTATGGTCAACTGATAGAATTTTTTCTGAGAAACATTAGTTAGTTATTTTTTTCATCCTAAATAGTGATTCACTGACAACAGAAACCTGAATATTTTAGGGATGGTTCCCTAGTTGATATAGAAATGGAGACTTCCAAATAAAGCTGGTAGGAACAGATGATTCATTTTTGCAGTCATAAAACTGCTCAGGTGTTGTTCAAATCAACCGTTGTCTGGGAAGACAAAGTTGCAATAATAGCAATTCAAGTTTATTACAGCATATTGAGGTTTACAAAGCATTTTCTTTGCAACACCTTGGTGAGGTAGATAGGCCAATATTATTGTTATCATTCTTCTTCTATAGGTGAGAAAACTGACCCAGAGAGATGAAATAAGTTGTCATGGACGTAGACAAGAAGCAACAGATTCCACATTTGAACTGAGTGTTTTGGCTCCAAATCCAAGACACTCTCCTCTATGTCAGTGGTGTCAGACTCAAATAGAAATGGAGGCCAATAAACCTTACATAAGGATTCCTGTGGGCCACATAATTAGAAAATCACACAAGGTGATATATTTCTTTTGCTTATTAATACATCAGCACATTAAATTGGGACAGCTAAGTGGCTCGGTGGATAGAGGGCTGGGTCTGGAGTCAGGAAGACTCATCTTTGTGAGTTCAAATCTGACCTTAGACCCTGAGTAGCAATGTGACCCTGGGCAAGTCACGTAACCCTGTTTGCTTTAGTTTCCTCATCTATAAAATGAGCTGGAGAAGGAAATGGAAAACCACTCCAGTATCTCTGCCAAGAAAACCTCAAATGGGGTCATGAAGAGTCAAGACATGACTGAACAACAACAACAAAGACTCAAGAAGGGAAGATGTGGGTGGGGCACCATAGTTATATTCAGCTATCTTTCTGGAAGAGGGTATAGATTTATTTTGGGTAGCCTCAGAGGGCAGGACCAAGATCAACAGGTAAATGTTGTAGGCAGATTGAAATTAAGCTTTAAGAACAGCTTTCTAAAGATTGTTGTTATTCAGTGTCTGACTCTTCATGACCCGATTTGGGGTTTTCTTAGCAAAGATACTGGAGTGGTTTGCCATTTCCTCCTCCAGCTCATTTTACAGATGAGGAAGCTGAGGCAAACAGGGTTAAATGACTTACCCAGGGTCACACAGCTAGTAAGTGTCTGAGGCTGGATTGAAACTCAGGTCTTCCTGACTCTAGACCCAGTATTCTATCCACTGTGCTACCTAGCTATCCAACAATAGGATGGGCTGTTTCATAAGGTAGTAACTTCCTAGTCATGGGTAATGTTTAAATAGAGACTGGATAACCACTTGTTAGGAATAATATATGAAAAAAGAAGGTTAGTGCTTGTACTAGATACAGTCTGAGATCTGGTACTGCTAAGTCCCCTTCGTTTCTACTTTTTTTCATTATTTCCCTTGAGATTCTTGGCCTTTTTTGCCTCCATATGAATTTAGTTATTTTTTTTCTACTTGTATAAAATAATCCTTTGGTAGTTTAATTGGTGTGGCATTGATTAAGTAAATTAGTTCAGGTAGCATTGTCATTTTTGTTATATTTATTCACCCTACCCATGAGCAATGAATATTTTCCCAATTATTTAGGTCTATCTTTATTTCTACAAACTGTGGTTTGTAGTTGTATTTACATAGTTCTTGTGTATATATCTCAATAGGTAGACTACCAATTACTTTGTAAGTCTGTAGTTATTTTAAATAGTATTAATCTGTCTATCTCTTCTTGATGAGGGAATTCATTGGGCAAAAAGACATACTAAATGATATTTCTAATTCCTCAAATAAGAATTTTTCTAACAATTAAAGCTGTTCAAAATTTAAATGTGCTGCCTTGTGAGGTAGCCTTGTGAGGTAGTAAGCTTCTTGTCCCTGGATGTGTTCAATCAGAAACTGAATCACTACTTGCTAAAAGTACTCTAGAGTGAAGGATTCATATATGGGTTAGGGAGCTAGACTATATGACTTCTAGGTCCCTCCCAACCTTAAGATTTTCTATGCTTCACAATTTGGCCTACGGCTGATGCCAGAAGCTTCTGACTCTGAGATATAGATGTCAATATAAAAGGGCATTTTCAAGTTAAAAATCAGTTAATTATACTGCTGTGAACTACCAAAATAATTCACAAATGTTAATGTTTTTTTGTTTCATTTTAATTAAAAAATAAATG
Source organism: Vombatus ursinus (assembly GCF_900497805.2). Lineage (NCBI taxonomy): Eukaryota > Metazoa > Chordata > Mammalia > Diprotodontia > Vombatidae > Vombatus > Vombatus ursinus. Next base: position 81,582,889 of record NW_020954576.1, on the reverse strand, counting down.
CATTTAAATGAAAAAGTGCCTGACAGCTCACCAGTTAATTATCTGAGTGCTGAAAGCAGCCTTCCTAATGCGGTACTTAAAGTATCTTGATAAAATTCACCGCCAATCATCTCTGCCAATATGAATAACAGTGCTATGTTCACTTATAATTTAAACTGCCAGAAAAAAGGAACCTTGGGCTAGTAAGAAAGGAGGCAGAACAAGTCACCTTCTACTTGGGACTTTGCTGCAGACAGTCTTTCTTGCATCAAAGAATGATTCTTTTAATAACACCTTCTATTTCCTACTTCTTTTATTTAAAGATGATGAAGGTATTTTATCATGTCACCTAATCATTAGCTATCTCTGCATAATTGTGATAGAAGCTCTAGTCTTCCTTTTCCCCAGCACTGTCATCTTCTTCTAGTCTGACAGTTGGGCTGTAAACTCCTAAGGAACGGGACCTGGGCTTCTGCAGTTGCTCTATGGAATACTTCAATCTCAGCATCATGTGTAATTCTGCTAGGCACAGTGTGAGGGTACAAAAAGATGAGACATGATTCCTGACCTTTAGGGGCTCTTAGTCTAATTGATAAATGGAAAAGATAAATAAAAATGACTAATTATAGGCACCACAAGCACCAGTGCTCTGACTCTCTCCACTCATGTTGCCCAAGCACCACTTAATGATTTTTTTTGGGGGCCCTGATGGCTCAGAGTGAATGCAAATAATAACTGTTTCTCTTTCCATCAGTAACCCTGAGGGTCTTCTGCTTCCAGTTGGGGTTTTTTTTATTAAAGGGGCCATCCCTTGACTCACTTCTTCAACATGCCTAATCACTGAATGGGTGTTGCCTCAGACAGCTGAGACCTAGGAAAGACCTTAGCTTAAAAAGACCAAGGTCTCCCACTATCCAGGACCTTCTCCAGTCATCCTGATCTGTATCTTGCTACTGGACTCAGATGGCTCTGGAGAAGAAAGTGAGGCTGGTGACTTTGCACTGCCCTCCAATTCAATTGCAAGTCATGGCCTCATCTTCCTGATGTCATGGTCCTCTTGCAGAACGAAGGACAAACCACAACAACCAAGAGGGTGGCACAGACATTAATGCCACAGGAATTCAAGGGAATGAGAGATTATTGAAGATAGGGAATAGGAGAAGGCCTCATGGGAGAAGTGGGACTTGAACTGGACCTTGAGGGCTAGTTATAACTTTGATAAGCACAAAGGGTGCTAAGTAGGAAAGGAAAGTGAGAGAAGGGAGGGCATTCTAGGCTATGGTAATGGTATTAACAAAGGCATGGTGGCAAAGGGGCAGTGAGTAGATCAATTTGGCTGGCACGGGGCCATGCAAATGAGCTTGAAGCTTTTGTAGAGATCTATTAGCTTGTCATTGTGAATATTCTCTCCTTTCATATAGATGGCAACCCTTCTAAGATTAAGTGGATGGTCTTTATGAGTTTCGGTAGAGCAGTCATGAGGCTTTCCTTGGCGAGGCTCTATGAATTTAGCTAGCCTGGCCCTTGGAAGACCTGAACCATATCCAAAAGTTCCCAGTTTGGCAGAACCTGCCAGATATTGCATTCCACTGGCAAAGCCTTTTTGAATTTCCAAATTATACTAAACTGTTCAAGTAGGACCTTAGTAGAGGAGTATATTATTACTACTATGTACACTAACACATCAAAGACCTGTGATTTCATCAACGTAAAATCTTCCTCTATGCACATTGATCTTAACCCCCTATGACTCAATAGATGATCTCAAAATACTACTTTGGTTGAAAATTGATAACTCCACAGTCAATCTGATGATGAGATCCTCTGAATGTAGCTAGCCTGATTTTGTGTAGCAGACATTCATTACCAGGCTCATATCATGCTACTATTACTTTTAATGAGAATGATAACTTATATTTACATAGCATTTTATAGTTCCAAAGAACTTCCAGCACTTATTTAATTTTATTATCCCCATTTCATCGCTAAAGAGACAGAAATTCAGAGAGAATGTGACATATTCATGATTTACCTAGTATTTAATGGAGTTAAGACAAACCCAAGTCTTACTCCACTTCCAATTCTCTTTCCATTATAATAGCAGATGATTGGCCCTTAGAACCCTGGACTAATGATCTTAAACTTTATTATAGAGCCAGCCAAGTGTAGTCTTGGTGATTTTCAAATGCAGAGAATGATGCCAAGAGAGTGGCACAGATATTAATGCTACAAGGAATTCAAGGGAGGAGACATGACTGAGGACAGGGCATAGGAGAAGGGCTTATGGGATACGTGGGACTTAAGCTGGACCTTGAAGGTTAGATATGACTTTGATAAGCAGAAAGGAAAAAAGGAAATAAACATTTATCAAATGCCCTACTATGTGCCAGGCATTGTGCTAAGCACTTTATAAATATCTCATTTTATCCTTAGGACAATTCTGGGAGATAATTGTTATTATTATTCCTATTTTGCAGTTGAAGAAACCAAGGCAAACAGAAGCTAAGTGACTTGCCCAGGGTCACACAGCTTCTAAGTTTCTGAGGTTGGATTTAAACTAAGATCTTCTTGGCTCGAGGCCTAGCACTTTATTTGTTGTACCAAGTAGTTGTCATTGTGTACACATTGTTATTTTAGAAGAATGATCTGTCACCTGTGGATGGGATGATTTGGCAGGGGAGAAAGCTGGAGTAGGGGATTGTAATAGTCAAGCATTAGGAGAGCAGATTTCAAGGGATTCAGATTAAAGGCAGGTAGGATCCTGTGGCCTCAGATTCTGAGGCCACAGGAAAATACAAATGGTCCCATTGAGGAAGAAAAGGAGGACATGTTTAAAAAGACTTACGTGGCTACACAGGAATCTCTTTGCCAAGTTCAGATTTTTAAAAGGTACATGTAGGAAGAGATGAAAGTCAGAGTAAGTAGTCTCAGTGTCCAGACACCACTTTCAGCACAGGTGCAGAGGCACAGGTGTATGGGAGAAGTGTATGTGCATAATAATGGGTCATAGCTCATGGTGAGAAAATTTAAGCTGGTTAACTCTGATAGCCAATATCTTGTTCTTGCTTGTGACTCATTTCTCTGTGTCTCTCCTGGTAATCATTCCTGAATCTTCCTCTTCAGGCTCCCTGCACTCACCCCTTGCTTTTTCCTGGCCAAATCCCTTGGGATGACTTTGCCTTCGGTGAGAACCTACCTTTGTATGAACTACTAATAGATTACAGACTCAGAATTGGAACCTGAGAGACCATATAGCCTAGCCTCCTCATTTTACAAATGAAAAAAAAAAAACAGCTGAGGCACATAGCCCAATGCCCTCCAAACTACCCTTTCTGGTCTACAAAGTCTTTCATGTCCCTACAGGAATAACTCACACTTATGTCACACTTGAAAGCTTCCAAAGTACTTCTTTACAACAACCCAGGACAGAGCCTTGGGGGACATCCATGGCTATTGAGCATGACCTGGATGAAGGTCCAGCCAAGGAGACTGAGAAGAAGCCATCAGATAGATGGGAGGAGAACCAGGAGAGAGCAGTGTCATGAAAGCCTAGAGAGGAGAAAGTGTCAAGAAGAGGTTGACTGACAATGCCAAAGGCTGTAGAGAGGTCAAGAAGAATGAGAATTGAGAAGAGGTCAGATTGAGCAAGTAAGGAATCATTGGTAACTTTGGAGACAGCAGTTTTAGTGGAATGATGAGGTCAGAAGCTAGACAACAGAGAGTTAAGACAAGAGTGAGGGGAAAGGAAGTGGAGGCACTTGGTAGAAAGCTTTCTTAAGGAATATAGCCATGAAAGGAAGGAGAAATATAGGCCAATGGAGTGAATGGATCAATTGAGAATTGTTTTTTTTTTTTTGAGAATGGGGAAGATATAGACGTCTTTATAGGCAGTAGGGAAACAGTCACTAAACAGAGAGAGAGAGAAAAGATTTTAAGAAGGAGGAGGGTGCAGGACTTTGAGTTCGCACTACATAAGACTCTTAGAAGAAACTGTGATTGTTTAGACTGGAAAAAATTAGCTTTGGGGCACATGATAGTTGTCTTTCAGCATTTGAATGCATATGATGGGGAAGACGGATTAGGTTTGTTATGACTGATCCCGAGGCACAAAACTAGGAACAATTAGTGGTAACTGCAGAGAGGCAGATTTAGATTTGATGTAAGGAAAAACTTCCTAATAATTATAACTATCCATAATGGGAATTGGCTGCCTTGGAAGGTAGTAGGTTCCTGCCTGGAGGTCTTCAAGTAAAGTCTGCATGAACACTTTTCCAGGATATTATAGAACAGATTCTCGTTCAAGTCTCGATTGGACTAGATTGCCTCTGACATGCCTTCTGGTTCTTCGATTCTGTGATACACTTAGGCAATTGAAAACCTTAGGGGCGATAGCTTGGAAGATTGGGATGAGAGGTTTGACTTCAGGGCAGTTTGGGGGCTTAGACAATTGGAGACATTATTAGATCAGATTGACAGAGATGGAAAATGGGAGAATTTGGAAGGTGGGGAGGAGGGTATACTTAGGGAGATAGCAAATTTTGTCAAAGGCACCAGAGCACACAGACATTTGGGATGGGATGGATGTCACTTGTATGCATAAAAGTGTTTGCACATAGTGTGTGTGTGTGTGTGTGTGTGTGTGTGTGTGTGAATGGGTGGTGTGTGCTTGGTGAGGTAGCCTCTGTCTTTGGCAGTATGTGCTAGGTGGAATTACAGGACAATGTTTAGGAATGAGGAGTCTAATGGAATATGGAGGGGCAAGAGGTGGATCCTCTGCCCTGGGACATCTTTAAGACTAAGATGAACTGCCACTGATACAGGGTCAGTCAGTCAATCAATAGAAATTTGTTGAACTACATTAAAGGCACTGCACAAAGCATTTTAAATAGGATAAATATTGTTTTGCCAGCAAGAAAGAGAGTTGGATTAGATGACCTTTTGGTGTTCCTTCTAATTCCAAGATTCAGGCATTTATTGAAAGGAACCAGATGGTTCAAGGGAGTTTCTATTTTCATGCTATCAGGCACAAGTTTTTTGACTAAACATAGACTCTGGCTCCCATTTTTTCTGGGTGGCCCTGGTTTGAGAATAGCCTCCAGCTATACCCACCATCTGGACTTCCCAAGGCCCTGCTGTCGAATGTCCTCTCCAGGAGGATATGCCTTCCTGAAGAGAAGACAGAATTCTTCAACAGAACCTATAGAATGAGCCAGAATTCTTTCCTAGGGGTGTCTTCCATGCAGGATCCCAATAGTCATATATATATATATATTCAAACTGAAGGGGTCCAATTGGAGTTCAGACATATTTGGTTCTGGCCTGAGTTAGATTGTATGAACATAATATGGACATGCTCATGGATGTGACGTAGAGTACAGAGTTAAATTTCATTTCTGTATTTCTACCTTATTGCTCTTCAGTTTCTTAAAATTTAGCTTCCTGAGTATGTAGGATCCTGTGCCATTTGACCATCATTGTCAGCCTTATCATTGGGTTAGGCAAGGAGGATACAGAGATATAAGACTCATAGTCTTGGAGAGCTACTTGTTACTTTAAGAGATCGAATGACTTGCCAGAATCACACATCCAGTAATGTCAGTGGTAAGACTTAAACCCAGGGCTTCCTCACTCCAAGACCAGTTCTTTATTTCTCCACTAAGCCCTAGCTGCTTGTAATTATACATGAAGTTTCTAAAAATAAAATGCCATGCCGCTTCCAGGAGAGATGTGCCTAAGTGTGCCTGGTGTGGGACCCAAGACCTTCCCTGGGTTTGTGGTGCCCAGGAAAAATCACACTCTGTGTTTTTCCCTCAGAAACATTTTTACAGGTAAAATCTGGTTAAAACTGGGCAGTTTTGAAGGGGATAATAAGTCACAAAAGCCTAACAAATAGTCTGGGAAGTGAAAGTAAAATTAGGTGGGATAATCGTATTTGCCTTTCTTTAGGTATTATAGTCTGACTATGTATATGAGCCTCAGGTTGTGTGTGTTCATTTTTTTTTTTAAAGCGACAGCTGGAAGAATTAATTCCTTCTCTCAGGATGATTGCCTCTTTGAATCATTTCCCAGTTATGAGATCCTTAAGGGACCCTGAGTTTAAGGTTTGGGACAATTTCCCCAATTTTCCATGCACTGGGGATAATTCTGATTACCTTAAGGAATAATTACAGTTGGTGCTTGAGTGAAAATGTTCCTGGATGACTAGTGCTCATTGGCTCCTGATAGATTTCTGGTGGAAAACTCAAGTCTATAGAACTGGTGGTGGTCAAAGTAGAGACATGGGAAACTTTTAGGCGACAGAGTGACAAGTGTGTCTCTGCTCCTTGGATCTCTTGCAGCTCTGATTAGAACTGATATTTAGGGTATGGTTGTACAACTACAAGTAAACAGAAAAAAAAAACTATTGACGTTTTCTTGACACCCCTTATAACTCCTCAATTGGTATAACAAATAGTCCTTATGTAACTTTTGGAAAAGAAAAACTTCCACAGATACACAATGAGGTTTTGTAGAGGTGGTAAATTGGAAATGGTCTTGGGGATCTTGGAATCATGCCTTAAGCTGCAATTTCTTGCCCAATAATCTATACTGGGTCATTATGAAGGCCCAGGGAAGAGCATCAGTCTCTTGATAACAACCAAGAAGCACTTTGGAGCCTTCTACATATCCAGCACCCAGTGCTAGTCACAGAAGTGGATAGAGAAGAAATATAGGATATGGTCTGTGTAAGGATGTGCAGGTACCCACCTGGTCCCTCAGCAAACTGAGCCTTTGTCCTCTAGATGGGTATAGTGAATCTCACCACTTTTCCTTTGGACTATTACAGTAATCTCTTAATTGGTCTCCCTGCCTCACTCCATGTAATCACATCTCATTCTATATAATCTATCTTTAATATAATTGCCAAAATGATTTTTCTTAATTGCAGATCTGACCATGCCACTCCCCTTTTAAAGAAATGCCAGTGGCTTCTTATTACTTCTAGGAAATACATACATACATACATACACACACACACATACCCATACACACATATATGTATACATATATAAATATATATACATATATGTATGTATATGTATCTATACACATAAACATCATGGACATACATACATATACACATACATACATACACCCGTACATATATACCCACATACATACACACACATATGAAAACTTCGCTGGCTTGTAAAGCCATTTACATCCTGATCCCATCCTATCTTGCCAGTCTCATAATGCATCACTCCCCTTCTCTCACTCTAGCCAAATTGAACTCCTTTCTGATCCTCAAACTTGGCACCCCATCTCCATGTCTGTGGGTTTGTACTGGCTGTCCTTTCTTGTAATGTAATCCTTCTTCCTTTCTACCTTGTGGAATATCTTACTTTCTTCATTTCTTAGCTCAAGCTCTACCTTCTACCTGAAACCTTTCCTGATTCCATGCTTTCTTTCCCCCACCTAGTTATATCCTCCCTCCTACATCTATATGGCACTCATTTTGTATTTATTCTGCACATACTACTGTAGTGGAGTAGTTGATATTTGACCAATCCCTTAGACTTGAAAGCCTAGAAGGTAATCACAAGGTGCTAATGAAATGTTAAATTAATTATAAAAATATGTCTATGCCCTGTTCCTTTATTAAATACAAGCACCTTTCTCTGAATGAATCAGAAAGGGCAATCTCATTGGTTAATGAAAGATGGTTAACCCCCAGGTGATCTTAAATAAAAAAAAAAGCAGTTTCAGTATTAGAGGTTCAGAAATGTTTTAGAGTAAGACTTTTGTATGGGAGGAGGAGGGGGTTTCTTTCCTCTCCTGTATAACAGATAGAGACAAACAGTCATCCAGACAAGGAAGCCATTTCAAGGTCTTGGGTATAGACTCAAGAAAGAGTTCACAATTGAGATTTAGACTGCAGAGAACTACACAAGGAGAGAAAGGCCTTCTAGGTCCTATAGTTCTAGATTGCAAGTTGCCTTGGCACATGGATTTTCTACGCATATACCTCATTACCATTGTACTCGAAGCTTGAACCCACTCTTTCCATAGATGCTATGTGTATTTGTGGGAAAGGATACCTCAGGTTTTGAGGAGAAAATGTTTTGTAGCTATTATTTTGATTAAGCCATTTTAGTAAATGCCTTTGCTAAGAGCTAATTATGTTTACTGGCTGATTGTTAGTGGGAAGCACACTAGTGGGGGTTTGTGACCTATAGTTTTAGAAGAGTAGCCTCGCAGGGTGTACTCTAAAACCTGATGTAGCAGCACCCTTTGGTGACCCAAGCCATGAGTTCAAGTTCAAGTAACCCAGAGACCATTTTATATTTGTATATGTACATGTTGTCTCCTACAATATAATATAAATTCCTTGAGGTCAGGGACCATTCCATTGTTGTCTTTGTATCCCCACTGCCAAGCACAGTGACTAGCGTATAGTAGGGGCTTAATAAATGTCTACTGTCATGGCATAGTTCACTCTACTTGTAGTATCCAGACTTTGCCGGCCTCCCCTGCCTGCTTTTCTTTCCCTTGATCACTTTCTAGATCGTTTCACAGCTCTAGTGAAAACAGAGCTCCTTATCTATTCTTTCCTCTTTCCTTTTGTTTTAATTAGCTCTGAAATTCTATTTTAGGGGGCTCCAAACCATGTCTGGATTCACTTCTCTGAAAGATGATGGGCACAAATCAATAAAACTTTGCCTTTTTATAGTTAATTATAGCTCCCTTGGTTAAGGGAGAAAAAACCCCCAAAACTATAGGGAGAAGACCAATATCAAAACCTTTATTACTGAAATATCAACATTTGTGTTCTGTTTCATCCTCTCTCTCCTGGGAAAAGGGGGCAGTGATGACTTAAAAAATACTCAGGAGGTTCTAGCTTTGGGGCCAGCAGATAATCCGGGAAGAGGAACTGAGGAAGTTGTTATCTTGACTACTTTGGTGCCTTTTATGTAACATGTTATAATGCTGAACACCAAAATGAGACAGGCTGTGCTGTTTTACACTCATTAGTTGTATTTCTATTTTTATTTCTCCCAACTAAGGACTGGAGCTGCTGTTTTCACATTCTCACAAAGGACACCTTTGCTGGGGGAACAAGTGGATCCTTGTAAAATGCTCATTATTTTAACCTCTTTATACAGCCCTGTCTGTGAGATTTCTTTCATAATATTTTAGGGGCATTTTTACTAAATTTATGGTTTGTTTAAATTATGCATGATTTAGGATGGTTTTGTCTAGTAGCAAAAGTAAAAGGATCTACCCAGCCTTCCTGTTTTTTTTTTTTTAACTTGGAAGTGACTGTTGCAGAGGAGATGATTTATTCCATTTGGGGGAGCCTATGGCAAATAGCTCCAAACTAAACAGTTTGACTAACACTTCTCTCCCCCTTCTACTCCCAGTCTTTTGGTAATCTACAAGGAGCTAGTCAGACATGGATGAAGTAGAAATATCACTGTATTTGCAGGCAAAAGATCTGGTTTGGAACCCTGTCTCAGCTTTGTACTACTTGTGTGTCGCTAAACAAGTCACTTAGCCTCTGTGAGCCTCAGTGTCCTCATCTTTTAAATGAGGGGGTTGGACTAGGTGATTTCTATGGTCCTTTGTGGCATTAAAACTTAGGATCATAAAAAGAGCTGGAGTTTAAATTTCCACTGGGCCCTCACTGCTACATAATCAAGGTTTTTTTTTAAATCCCTCTTAGGGGTACAGAGGGACCTGTGATTTTATTGGTGTAGGGAACTCCCAGTGAGGGACCATCACCTACCACTGCAGATTTGTGACTAGTCTGCAACATGTAGTCTTACAGACTGGATAACTGAGATGATAAGTGACTTGCCCGTGCTGACACAGCTACATGTCAAAGATGTGACTTGAACCTGTTGTGGTTAAAATGAGGCGAACTAAGACAAAAAGTTCCAAGCATGATCAATTTATTAGTAAAGCACAAATTAACCAATCAATAGGATCTCAGCTTCTTCAGTAAAGCTAAGACCCTAAATGAGGGGGACAGCTCTCTTTTATAGTTTTGGGGAATATCGAATAAAGAATCGAATTTCATTGATGGAGAATAAGGAATGATTGATTAAAGGAGCTTGACATCATTCTTTGGATAACAAACTAGACTTCCTTGAAGGATAGTGTGATATAAAGATACTGCTTCAGACTTCCTGGCGTCCATCTGCATTTCTCAAGGATAACAGGTTTCCTTGAGGCAAGAGTAGAACAGTAGGAGAGCTGGATTTCCAAACTTAACTCATTACAGGCCAGCTGAATTTCTGAACTAAATTCAGAGACAAAGAATCATGACTTGGGCAGTTATAGGAAAAAAACATAAATTAACTATAAATAGGATTAATTTAAAATGATATAGAATCAATCTAATTATTTCAAACCCAAATCTTTCTGACTCTGACTACTTTCTATCTGCTACATGTCATCTCTTTATTCATTCAGTTAAAACCCCCCTCCATTTATTAAACATTGGCTTTGTTGAGAGCTTCTTACAGGAGATGCTAGGAGTGATGAAATACAGTCAGCGGTATGCTGGAGCCAGCTCTTACTGACTTGAGAGAACTGATTGTTACATTTTCAGTGTATGCATTTATACCCTGGCAAACATTACAAATCAGAGCTTCATTTGTTGTTTTGTTGATTGTCTAGACTTAAGAAAGTTTTAGAGAAGATGTTAATAATGCAGATTAAACTTAACAAATTTATCTTGCATACATTTTTTTTTCTTGGAGAGCCAGTTGTTAAACATTTATCAGCACACCACTGGATGTAGTTAAGTCCTTCGTGGAAGTTGCAGTCTAGTATAAGGGTGGAGTTTTCTATTTCCCTTCCCCCTTCATTGAGGGAATCACAGAAATCCCAGATAGCTTCATTGAATCAATTAATATATCGAGTATAAATTATGTGCAAACAAATCCTTAATATATTTGAGAGGAGTAAAGTGCTTTAGTCGATGGATAAAGACAGATGATTCCACAGAGGAAGTGTCTTGTGACTACTTGACGGAATGTAAGTTCTACTGGGGGCAGGATTTTTCTTTATTTTTTTCTTTCTTTCTTTCTTTTTCTTTCCTTCCTTCCTTCTTTCTTTTTCTTTCCTGCTTTTCTTCTTTCTTTTTTGTATTTGTATCTCCAGTGCTTAGAATAGCTTTAACAAAGTAATAAACTAATAAATAATTGTTGAATGATTGATTGATTGTAGGACAGATGATATTTATAGAAGAAAAGAAAATATTAATAATTACATGAAAAGATGCTCCAGCTTCCTAGTAATCAGAGAAATGCAAATCAAGACAAGCTCAAGATACCACCAGATGTAAACTTACATAGCAAATATTAGGGAAAAAATGATAAAATTCAGTATTGGTGAGGCTGCAGGGAAACAAGCACTCTATGGTTGCACTTTGTTGGTGGGACCATAGACTTGTTGCTAACATTTTGGAAAACAATATAGTATAATGATAGTCTACAATAATAGTTAAAAAACAGTAGTACTTTTAAATCCTCCTAATACTAAAACTTTGCCCTAAAAACATAATAAAAAGGGACAGAAAAGGACCTATTAGAAAGAATTTGCATTCCCTATATTCATATGTAATTGCAAAATTACGGAAACAACCCATATGCCCAATAACTGGAGAACAGACAAATAAATTATGGTCTATTTATTTAATAGAATATATTATAAAAATCAGAAGCGGGAATATAGGTAAATATGGAAAGACCTAGTAGTAGAGCCAGAATTGTATACCCATTTACTAGAACAAGAAACACAGGAAAAAAGAGAGCAAAGCCAAAGGTAGCCAGAAGCTTAGACAGGCTTGGAAAAAAACACAGACATTAAAACACACACATACACAAACATTTCTTGCTTGTTTTATTTCTGTTAATTTGTTTGGTTCTCCCTTATTAAGCAATAATGGTCTTAGATATAATTCTATTTCTTATTTTTATGTTTGTTTGGTTATTTTTCTTCTTCACTATTATGGAGTTAGAGCTGGAAGGGACCTTGGAGGTTGTCTTGGTCAACCTCAATTTACAGAAGGAAACTGAAATTAAGTCTTGCCTGAAGTCACATAAAAAGAGGTGCTCTTCAGGGCTCTTTCCATTTTGTTGATGGTTATTAAGTTTATAGTAATAAAAACAACAAAAAAGACCTCACCCCAAAATCAAATACTGAAACTCAGAGGCTAGAAGAAAGAAAAGAAAGTAGAGTAAGGTTGTCAAGGAAACCTCCAGACTAGGACAATGGCAGTCATGAGAAGTGATGACCTTGGCCATCATATTCCTTTTCTTTTTCTCTCTTCTCTGCTTGCTACAGAGGTAGAATCAAGGATATGTGTGTGTGTGTGTGTGTGTGTGAATAGAGAGAGAGAGAAACTGAGACAGAGAGAGAGTTCCTGAATACAGATTTTTTTTTTTAAACAAAGCACCTACAGGTGAGTGAGTATTTCTCTTTAAAGCAGAACAAGGAAAACTAAAGTGAGATTAAGCAGTAACAAATAATAGTTGAAGTTTACTAGATTTGAAATTAGAGAGCCTGTGTTGAATCTTGGATCTTTTATGTGACCTTGAGTGAATCATTTAAGCTTTTTAAACATCCATTTTTCATCTGTAAAATAAAGGGGTTGGATTGGGTGTTTTTTTTTTATAATCCCTTATAACTCTAAACTCTATGATCCTGGTCAACATGATATAGTGAATAAAGTCAGAGACAATGTGGTATAGTGTTTAGGAAACTGATTTTCTAAGCCAAGAAGGCTGGGTTCAAGTTTTGCCTTGGACGTATGTTGGCTATGTGACCTTGGCTAAGTCACTTAACTTCTGAGTACCCTGGATAACTGTTAGACTATAAGTTGCAACCTGAAGTAGTAGAAGGAGTTTACTCACTTGGGAGGTCCCTAAAACAGTTAAATCATAGGTCTAGTTCTTATTCCAGGTGATCTTAGTCAGTATCTTGATAGGATGTGTGCAACAGCAGAGCACAGCTGGTCAAGGATTGGGAGAGAGCCAGGAAGATTTCAGACTGTCAGAAGGCTAGTCCAACTCATACCTGAACAGGAATCCCCACGACAACGACCCCAATAGTATTTGTAGATGGGATTTTTATTATCATTGAAGTATGTAATTTATATCTAGGTGGATTTATATTTCTTTAGATTCTTCCCTCACATTATGTATTATTTACTTTTACATAGTACTTACAGAGCAGTTAATTTATGCTTGACAAAGAGTTAAATTTTTTTATTAGGAAAAACAGAATTGACAAGATCATATACTCTCTTAATTATCCATATACTGGGGTCATTAGTCCATTCAGCTCTAGACCAAGTCACCACTGTGCACCTAATGAAAACCATGTGAATTGCAAAGCTAAAGCCTGCCATGAAATAAATAGTATTGTACAAGTTAACCTTCTAGATCAAAACCTATAAAATGGCAACAAGGTCACAATAATGATTTCCTTTTTTTTTTTTTAATTAAGTGGCTACCTTATTAGACTAGAAACTCATTGGTACCATTTTGTTTTTACTTCAGTCTGTCAACAATCCATGACTGCATTGGTTTGCATACTCCCTCCACCTATGTAGACTCCAACCCCCTCTATACCTTAGCAGATAGCTATACACATAAGTTGGGGGGGGGCGTGCTGAAAAAAACTGTCACTTTATAGCCACTTTTCAGGTGACGAGCCTCTCCAAATATAACTGAGGTGGTCCTTGTATGACAGATATACGGTACATTTCCAGGTTCGTATGGAAGACCTTTCCAACTTAGTACCACCAGAACTCACACTTTGCTAGAGTAGCTTTTGAAAAGCCAGACCCACCTGCATCCCACAATATAGTCTCATAGCAGAGCTTTAGTAGAGGGTATGCTTAACCATGTTCCCAAAAGTAAAATTGTGAAACAGGAAAAGTTTTTGTCTTTGGTGGACTTACCCACTGGATGGGTATTTCCATTCTACCTTACATTGTCCATCTGTCTGGAAATTCTTGGAACTGCTCCTGGCTGCCTCAGGTACTATGATTTCCCCTTTTCTAGGGTCTGTGTTTTTTGTTAGAGTCCTTGCGCAGCCAGCCTCTGTCCTGAGAGTAAGAGAAAGAGGGAAGGGAGAACGAAAAATAATAATAGTGATTATATAGCCTTTTAAGGTTTGCAAAACACTTGACATGTTAACTTATATGGTGAGTTCCTCCCAGGGGCTGCATTTTGGAGAGAGGCTTGGGCTGACCAAACTTTGTTCCCTTCCCAGCTGTGCTTTCGACTTCCTGGACTTCAATATCATGACTCAAGTGCACTCTCGTGCTAGAACTTTCCTCAGAGAAAGGAAGGAAGGGGGAAGGGGAGTATTGAGAAGAGGAAGAGGGGGAAGAAGGCGCAAAGAAGAGAAGGAGAGAAAAGGAGTAGGAAAAGGAAGGAGTAGAAGAAAGAAGGGAAAGGAAGAGCAGAAAGGAGGAAGGGGGAGGGGGAAGCAGGAGAGAGAGGAAAGGAAGAAAAAGAGGAAGAGAGGATAAAGAGAGAGAAGACAAGAGGAAAAGGAGGGAAGAGAGAGGATGGGGAACAGCAGGAGAAGAGAAAATAGAGTCTAGAGATCATTGGAGTTAATTCCATTTTGTGAGATCTCCAGGTTGTTTATAAAAAAGGAACATATTCACATGCACTGTTATAGTATTGCCATCATTGTAACACATTTTTTTTATTGTGATTAACACCTTTTATATCAATGTTGCACACTTCTCACTTTTTGGAGGTGAGTTTCTGAGAACATTGAATTAAGAATAGGAAAACCTGTAATCAAGGGCTGGCTCTACTACTTATATCTGTGTGGCCTTGGATAAGGTACTTATCCAAGTTTCTGTTTCCTCATCTGTAAAATGGAGATAGTGATTTTTGTGCTGCCTAACAAGGTTGTCATGAGGATTAAATCAAATATGATAAAGTATATAAAGTGATATGCAACTCAGACTTCACAGTGCTATATATGTGTTATGATTATTATAAAGATCCCAATTGCATTGAGGTCATGCATCACTTATTGGTTGCAGTATACCTATCACTATGCAACTGGAGAATCAAGGACATTATTATGTACAGTTGTATTTTTAGATGGTGAGGTGCGTTTTGATTTTAGTTTTGTTTTTTTTCATTAGTGAGGCTATTGGGGTTAAGTGACTTGCCCAAGGTCACACAGCTAGTACTTGTCAAGTGTTTGTTCTGAGGCCGGATTTGAACTCAGGTCCTCCTGACTTCAGGGCCGGTGCTCTATCCACTGTGCCGCCTAGCTGCCCCGAGTTGCATTTTGATTTTGAGCAAGATGAATTAAAGTCTCACTTGGGGACCAGAAAACAACAACTGGTTCCATCAAAAGTTTTTATACTAAAACAATGTTTCATTAAATGTAAAGCAAATGTGCTGATGCAAATCTCTTTTTATTTTAGAAGCTGATCTTTTTTGTAATAGAACAAAGACTGGTAAAAATATTCCCATTTGCAGTCATCAGGATGGCAAAACTGGAATTTAATGAATAAACGTCTTTCTCATTCACATTTTTACATTATTCAGCAGTTTGATCTGTACTGACCATTTAGAAATGCTTTCTCAGTGAGGCTAAAATTGGTAGTAAAATCATTTATTACTTTGGAATAGTCTTGGTGTGAAGCCCCAGTCATAGTGCTGTATTTTTCCCTGATCTTGGTCTGAATTGAGAACTTATGAACATCAAAATTGACTGTACTGAATTAGACCCATGTTCTCTCCAATCTGAGAGACAGGTGGCAAAGCATGGCTACTCCCTAGGTTATTAACTTCTAGAGGCCACGAAAATTTCTTTAAACATCCTAGCTTTGATTCAATCCAATTTAATCTAAAATATTTGTTAATTATATGACAGAAACTATGCTAGAACCTATGGGGGTTAAAGTGATGAAATAAAATATAAGATCTGCCCTCAAGAACCTTATAACCTAATATCAGAATCAAAGACACATAGACAACTAACTGGAATACACACTAGAAATTGGCCAAGTGCAGAGGATAATTGTAAAGAAAATGTCGTGAAAGATTTGAGAAGGAAGATTTGAGCTTGCCTAACAGCCTAGGAGAAAGAACAATAAATGTGGGTTCAGATCCTGGCCCTGTTACTCAGAGCTATAAAAAGAAATTCTGGCACTCATGACAAATTCATTTGTTGGAGGAAGGAAAAAGCTCATGGCATCTTGCCTCAGCAGAAGCCTGCCAACATTACATTTACAGAGGGTCTGGTAGTCTATGCCATTGTGGCACCACTGGTAATACTTTATCCCTCTACCCTCAGAAGGGGGTGGTGGTGCAAGGAGGTGTGGTAGTAGGGAAAGGAAGACCCTAGGAGAGAGTCACCATGATATGGTGACAAGACCCTGTGGTGATGACCTAGTACCAAGTGAGGAAGGAAGTGGGAGTGGTACAAATCTAAGGGCCTGGGTTGGGAAGGAAGTGTGCTTCTCCTGGATGTTGGCTTGTCAGAGGCCCTGATCACATTGCCCTAGTTATGCTGGTGTTTCTGCTTACTACTTATGTGAACTTGAGTAAATCACTTGACCCCAAGGCTGTCTACTGAGCCCTCTTCTCTTCTCTCTCTCTATTTTCTCTCTTGATGATCCTATCAGCTTCCATTTGTTTGATGTTCATCTCTTGGTGGATGGTTCACAGATATCCATCCACCCATCCATTTATCTATCTATCTACCCATCTATCTATCTGTCTATCCATCCATCCATCCATCTATCCATCCATCCACCCATCTATTCCTAGTGTTTCCCATGAGCTTCTGTGTAATATCACCAATTTCCATTTGGACATCTTAAACGAGGCATCTCATAGACATTGAAATTCAACATGTACAAAATAGAACTCATTATCTATTTCCCCCCAATCTCACTACTCTTCCAAACATCTTTATTTCTGTCAAAGAAAGCCCTGTTTTTCCAGTCTTCCAAAATTATCATCTTGGTGTTATCCTTGACTCCATATTCTCCCTTACTCCACATAGCCAATCAGTTGCTAGATTTTCCCATTTAAACCCCCTCAGCGTCTCTCATATCCTACCCCTTCTGGCACCTGTACAACATAGTACCAGATACTAGTGTAAAGGTTATTAACCAGCATTACAGAAAGTCACCCCAGAACACTTTGCACAGCAAAAAATCCCAACAAACAACAGCAACCCAGCAACAATATATGCAAGAGACATAACACAAATGCAGAATGACTTCAATTGACAGGTTGCTTCAGTGACTAAATTCAAATTCTTAATTATATTCAGGATGTATCACATACACATTTCACAGTGTCACTTGGATATTTATAGTATATATATATAATATATATAAATATATACATAAAAAGCAAAAAACATAGAAATAATAACAGTGGTAGACCTACTAAGAGCATGATAGACCAAATTGCAAGCTTAGCAAGATAATCGAACAAATGGAGTCACATAGTAGATATAAGGCCAATACAAGCTAATTATAATAGTAACAATAACAACAACAACAACAATAATAATAGCATGAAAATCTAATAAGCAGAAGCATAATTGAAAAAAGTAAATATATGAGCATAGGCAATTATATTCAGGACACATAGTACAAGAGTAATGGCATTGTCATCTGGCTATTTATGTAACCATTTTCCTAGTTTCAACTGGGATGTTGTAAGTTAGTTTAGTCATTGTGTAGATAGGCCTAACCCACCTGTGATCTGTTGATTTATCTACCCCTGTACTGATGCTTGTCAATGGTATGAGCTGATAATAATCCTCATCAGAATGATAATCTTGTCCATCTAAATCTGACCTCGTAGGGTTGGCTAGTAGTGTTACTATAGTTGGATATATATTTGGGGATATATATCCCCAAACAGTTTCTAGGATTGAAATATTAGGCAGAAAAGGTATTTCTGATGGATTCTCTCATCTCTCCTCATCTGAATTGATTATTGGGATGTAGAACATAGGGTCTTCTTGAAATATCTGTTTCTGATCTGTTGTCTGAATCAGACAGACTTTGCATGACTAGCAGATAGACAATTTTTTCTTAGAAACTGCTGAAGTGAATGAATATTTGCCAGGCTCAACTTGCCTATCTAGGCAAGGTCAACTAACGTGCCAATTGTCATTAAGTGATTAGTATGAATTATCTTTACTGTTTCCCCACCAGTCTCAGGGATTATTTTGTAAATAGACAAGTTGCTTAGTCTTTCCGTGCTTAGACATGGGTAGTTTTCCATCAGTCTGTTAGCCTGTGTGTCCCATGAATATCAAGATTTCTTAGCAGGACACTGTCATCTTATTGAGGTTCCTGACAATAAACATGAGCTTATTATCATCATGTATTTCTTTCACCATTCTTTCTGGCTGATGATGTAGCTATGTGGTAAATATCTTTCAACTTCCCTCTCAACTGAAAGACACACTGGTCATGAGTATCTGCAATATCTCTGTCCTCAGAGACCTCCAAACACAGGCTGATAGGTAGGTGTGGCTCATGTCCAAATACCAGCAGGTAGGGTATAAAGTCAGTAGCATTATTCCTGGTGGAATTGTATGTATACCAGAAAAGCCACATACCGGATGGACTGAGATTTTTGTTCTCATCTCATGTCCCTAACATGTTCATCAGAGTGTGGTTGAAACATTCAGATTGTGGGTTCCCTTGAGGAAGGTAAGATGTTGTTTTAGACTTCTTGATGAAAACTGGAGCCAATATCTCTTTAAACAGATCTACCTTAATATGAATGGATCCTGGCAGGAAGTCTATACATTGAGAAATGTTTTTCCCCCACAATACTTTAGCATCTACAGAGACTTTCTGGTTCCTTATTGGGTATGTTTGAGCCTACTTTGTAAAGTGATGTGTCACCATCAATATGACTTATGTTATTGCTACTCCTTCCAGAGATAGGAAGTCAATGCAGACAAGTTTTGAAGATTTTCTAGTAACTACAATCTCAAAGCAAGCAGCATGAGTTAGTGGTACTTTTGGGGAGGAGAGGGCACACAATGTATACAAGTCTCACACTTCTTGTTGACAGCTGTGGCCATCTTGGACCAGCAAAATTTGTTTCTGTTAGATCTAGAGTCCTTTCTTGATCCATATGTCTAAAATCACTGTGTTGAACTTTCATGACCATAGCATGATATGCAGCTGCTTCCTGATACCAGGAGTGAGATCAGTAACGTTCTGGTATAGTACTCCATTGCTTAGCTCTGACTTCCTCTATTATCTTAATAGCACAGAACCTTTGGAAGACTGGCACTTGAATTCTTTGCCATCCTCACCTCATTTCTTGGTTTGTATTACTTTGTGTAGCCCTTCATCAGCCATCTGCTCTCCTTTCCAGTCACTGATAGACAACTGAAGCAAAGAAGGTTGAATCAACGAAGCAAGATTCATGTATGTTGCTGGCAGATGGTCTATGGCATGGTGGAAGTCCTGGATTTTAAGATGTATTTCCATCTACTTGCAGACTAGTCCGTTGACTATTGCATATAGCTTTTACATCTTCTTTAGGTATTAGCAGAGCACTGGTGTCCCATGGTCTTCTAGACAGTGCATCTGCATCCACATTAATCCTTTCTGGCTGGTAGCAAATGCTGAAATCATAGTTTGCTTGTGCTGTCACTCTTCTCTGACAAATAACATCTGACTTGACACTTGTCAGAACATGTCATGGATTTTTGTCAGTCCACACTTGCAACTTTGCTCCACACACATGATCTCTAAGTTTTTCTCGCCCATCCTCTCTTTCCTCCCTTATCATTAAGAAAGCAATTTGATAAAGGCTATACATATGCAACCATGAAAAACACTTTCCATATTAATCACGTTATGAAAGAAAACACAGACAAAAAACCCCAAGAAAAATAAGTAAAAAAACCCAGTATACTTTGATCTACATTCAGATTCCATCAGTTCTTTTTCTTTGGAGGTAGATAGCATTTTTCATCATAGGTCCTTCAGAATTGCCTTGGATCTTTGTATTACTGGATCATTGAAAGTTGATCATTGTACAATATTGCTGATACAGTATACAATATTCTTCTGGTTCTGCTCACTTCACTTTACATCAGTTCATGCAAGTCTTTCCAGGCTTTTCTGAAACCATCCTGCTCATCATTTTTTACAGCGCAACAATATTCCATCATAATAGTATACCACAACTTGTTCAGCAATTCCCCAATTGATGGTCATCCCCTCAATTTCCAATTCTTTGCGACCACAAAAGATCTGTTATGAAGATTTTTGTACATATAGGTCCTTTTCCTTTTTTTTTTTTTTTAAAACTCTTTCTCTTCCATAGGAATCTGGTAGTAAGTACCACGCCAATCCAACGCAGAAAACCATTGACTGACTAATAGACAATCAAAAACATCTTGAATTCTTGGCATAGCGCATTGGTCTACTGTAATTCTCTTATTAAAAACCTGGTAGTCTACACATATGCAAATCTTTCCAGACTTCTTTGACGCCACCATTATGGGCAATGCACAAAGGCTATTAGACACTGATATCATTTAACAGCAGGTTCTTGAGATATTCTCTGAGGTTATTCATCACAGCCAAAGAGATCTTTCTAGGTCTTTCCTGAAATGGTTGTGAGTAAGTGAGCTCGATTTTGTGAGTTGTTCCCTGTGTACAATCCACATCCTGCTGATGCAGGGAGAACACACCTGTCTCTTGCTGAATTTCTGCCTCAGTTATTCCTTTCATTCCTTGAGCACCAGGGAATCCTTCAAATCAAATATCTTAGAATCCACTTCAGTTGTTGAAGGATGAGGCATGCCCTTGTGATGATCAAGGTTATCATTTGACTCTAACCTACTATACGTCTCTGTGCAAGCTTCATGGATGGTCAAGACATGCAGATAAGTCACAGTGTATTTGCAGTATTCAGGTAGTATTCATAATAGATTGGAATTAATTCCAATTAGTGCCGAAACTCTATTGACATATAAGTGGTCTGGACAAACCAAAGCCAGAATGTTCATTACTTTGTTGGCACCAGCCTTAGCTTTGGGACATTATAAGGACATTGTAATGTATTCCAAGTCTGGGTAGTTTTTGTCAATCTGTCCTCCAAGGCCAAAATCTACAAGAAGCTGTACAGGTATTTTCTTCATAAATAGAAGAATGGAACACAATGTTAACTTATGCCACCTTGTATAGAACAACAAAGCAATCCACATTCCCAATTTTACAGACATCTCTGTGCAAGGTCCTATGAGACCAGGCAGAAAAGAGCCAGAAGAAGTCACTGAGGAGATAATTGTAAGTTTATTGTACCTGGAGCAACCTCCTTCCCTGATGCCACTTCCTTTTCCCTGAAACTACTTCGGTAGTCCTTAATCTCTAAAGTACCAAGGTCCCATTCTTTTTTTGAGTACTTTTAGCTAGTGTGTAGGACAGCTAGTTGGTGCAGTGGGTATAGCACTGGGCTTGGAAGTAAGAAGATTCTTCTTCATGAGTTCAAATCTGGCCACAGAAACTTACTAGCAGTGTGACCCTGGGCAAGTCACTTAACCTTGTTTGCCTCAGTTCCTCATCTATAAAATGGTCTGAAGAGGGAAATGGTAAAAAAAATTCTAGTACCCTTGCCAAGAAGACCCCAAATGGAGTCAGGAAGAGTAGTTGGACAGGACTGAAAGGACTCAACAACAACAAAGCTAATGTGTGATCATTTTCTCCATAGTTGTAACAGAAATCAAATCTATCTCCCTGATCTTCCCTACATGATGGTGTATGTATGTTAATCAGTCATGATCTCCATTCCTTAGTTACAGGACTTTTCTAATCAGTCACTACTATTCTCCTTCAGAAGTGTTTTTGTGAGCATCTGTTTCAACTTCTCCATCCCTAGAGTAATTGTTCCACCTCATCTCTTTGGTCCATGTTTCCACTGTCCAAGTAGATTCTACTTAAAGCTCCAATTGTCCAAGTGTACTTTAATGGATTCATCATATTTGAGCCCTGTATGCACTTGCTCCAACCTGATGTCATCTTCTATCTCAGGGAATTGAAGATGTGGTAGACTTTGGAGGCTGCCATAGTCTTGCTGATGCCATGGGATGACCATCTCCTTTCCCTTCTTCTCTTCTTGTTCTCTTTGAGAGTTCCAAAACTCCTGCTGCAGCTGGTACATGAAAGCCTTTAACTTCCTATCTGAGGGCCGATCTTGAATTAGCTTCCTCTGTTCCCAAACTGTGAAGATTAATAAAGTGAAATTCACTTCACTTGTCCTGTTTCTTATCTCTAGAATAAGGAGATTAGGTTAGATATGTTCTAAGATCCTCTCTAGTTGTAAATCTTACCTGTTGTCTAAGGAATCACTTTAACCTTTTCCAAAACTGTTTAGATTTCTAAACTGTATTCTCTAGGGAAAAAAAAAACAAAACACCTGTAAATTTCTTACCCAATGTGAAAAGTAGTATTCTTTTTTATGTTTCCTAAATGTATCTATTTAAAACTTTAACATGTTTCCCAACTATTTGGGGCCCTATTTCCTTAGACCTGTATGTGGACCTGGAGAGCAAACTCTGGGAATTTTCAGAAATAAGGAGAATGAATGTTTCTAATTGGTTGATAGTGATGCTGTGACATTTGAACCTGTTGATAATGACCATCCAGTTCTTGCTGACTACAAAGGTAATGACTACTGGACAGACTCTGCAACCCTGGGATGAGGCAGGGATGAAAATGAGGATATTTTCATCCTGACTCAGTTCTTGGCAAGAACAGCCATTTTTTAAAAAATTATTTTAAGTTTCCACTGTGTAAATTAATTCAGCCGTAAATAACTGTTCAGACAACTAGGAATTTGACAAGATAAAGTGTCATCTACCAAAGAGTCCTAGGCAATTGGGCTGCATTTTTTGTATTTGTTTTGCTAGCAACATTAAGTAACACTTGCTTAATTCCTGGTTTTAACTTGATAGTGTTATTTCTCAAAGTATGGTAATTATATTGATATCTTTTTTAAAAAAAGTTTTATTGTTATCTTTTGCTTTCACATCACCTTCATACACACACACACACACACACACGCGCATATACACAAAACCATCCCTGTAACAAGGAATAAGAGAAAAAAAATCCATTTAATAAAACTAACACTTCAACTGAACCTGATGGCATATGCAATGTTCCACACCCATAATCCTCAACCTCTGCAAAAAAGGGAGGTGGGCACTTTTTCTTATCTCTTTTTCTTCAGGACCAAACTTGGCCATTATCAATGAATGATCAAATGAATGAATAAAAAAAGTATCTATTAAATATTTATTATGTGTCATTATATATTTTCACTATAGCATGTGCAGGTTTTGTTGCTACTATTGTTTTTCCACTTGTAGTTTGTAGTCACGATGTAAATTATTTTCCTGGGTGTTGATATCTTTGGAAAGAAGTTGAGACTGCAGAGTGCAAAAGAGGACACAGAAAATGAGAGAGAGGCTGACTGGCTGCAAGAAGGTCTGTTCTCAGTTCTCTTGCTGGATGAGCATTAAACCTTGAGCCAAGCCACCCGCCTTTCATTGACCCATTTTTTTGATCTATAAAATGGGGGATAATAATACCTGCCTATGTCCTAAATGCCCAGGCAGGACTGACTAAATGGGTGCAAAGTGCTCAAAGCTAGGGATGATTGAAGCTAAGTGA
This sequence comes from Vombatus ursinus, assembly GCF_900497805.2. Taxonomy (NCBI): domain Eukaryota; kingdom Metazoa; phylum Chordata; class Mammalia; order Diprotodontia; family Vombatidae; genus Vombatus; species Vombatus ursinus. Next base: position 81,559,197 of record NW_020954576.1, on the reverse strand, counting down.
GCATAATGTGTTCCTTAAAATCAGAAACGGAATTTCCTTTGCCAAGTTTATCTCTACACAACTGCTTCTCCCAAACCTTGCTCTCTGTATTTGTGGGGAGCTGAATCTTTTTTAAGGAAAGAAACTCAGGTATCCTGCTATTTGGAATTATTTGATTCTCTGCTTTTGCTGAGACCTGAAAGACATAATGATGCTTGAGATAATGAATTTGAAAGTGCTCTGAAAGCTTGATGGGATATACACATGTAAGGGTGTTATTATCATTAAGCATGAATCTGCTCTCCACTTTATGTAATACACACACACACACAAACACACACACATATTTCTGGAAGTTAAATCTGGAGTAAAATGAATGAACTCCACACTTTTCTCTTATAAATTATTATACAGCATAAAGCATTACTCTCCTAGATGAGCAAGGTGGTAGCTATTTCTGAAGTGGAGACTTTGGAATTCAGCCCTCTGAATTATTCAAGTTCCTATAATTAGAAAAACTAAAATTAAAACAATGCCAGGATGCCACTTTAGGCCCATTAGATTAGCAAAGATCATTACTTTTTTAAAAAAAAATGATAAAATTCAATATTAACAGGCCTGTGGAGAAATAGGCAACCCACACTGCTGGTGGAGCTGTGAATTTGGCAAAATTAGTTTTGGAAATCAAAGTGGAATTATACAATAAGAGTTACAAAGCTATTTGTACCCTTTGATCCAGTGATCATACTATTAAGATTGTACCCTAAGGATGCTATTGAAAGGAAAGAAAGGCCTTTGTTGATGCAGGTATTCTATCCATGCACATGGATTGCATGATTCTTTTTCACGTTCTGTTGTGACCTTCACAAGATTTATACCAGACTCCTGAAGGTGGAGCAGAGAGGGAAGACACTCCATATGAGAAAGATGCTTCTCTCATGCTTCAGGAATTTTATCATGGAAAATCACTTCAGCCCTGGAACTCACACTTCAGAATCCCCTTGGGCCCCTCTGTCCAATTGGCGGGTATAGGGTTCCTCTGGACTTTTCCATAACCCTGTGCCCCACTATGTACCTTCTTCTTCCATCCCGTTTTCATCTTTTGTGTGTTGTTTTCCCCTTTAAAATATAAACTCTTTGAAGGCAGGTACAATCTTTCTTTTGTTTGTATATGTATTCCCATCACTTAGCACAATGCCTGGCACATAGTAAATACTTAATGCTTGTTAGCTGACTACTGACTTTCCCCACAGTCTCTTGACATTGCATGAATACCATGTGATTCCTTCTGCCTTTCCTTTTCTTCTATTCTGTACTTTTAGAAAATGCTCCAATAACCTTTCTTTCTTTTCTGTTTTGTTTTTTTTTAAGAGGCAACCCTCTAACTGGTAACCACTCTGCTCTTGCCACTCTCCCCTCAATGGAAAAAACAAACAAACTTTGTAATACACATGCATAGTCAAACAAAACAAATTTTCACATTGGCTATGACAAATAATAAGTCATTTTGTGTTTTAAGGACATCACCTGTTTGTCAGCATAGGGGTAGTGTGCTTTATCAGCATTCCTCTGGAATTCCAGTTTTGCATTGCATTGATCAAAGTTCCTACATCTTTTTTTAGTTGTTTTTCTTTACAATGTTATTACTGTATAAATTGTTCTCTGGGGCCTCATCACTTTACTCTGCATCAGCTCATACAAGTGTTTCCAGGTATTCCCAAGTTGTCCATTTGGTCATTTCATATGGTGTAATAATATTCCATTACATTCATATACATATATAATTTGTTCAGCTTCTCACCAATTGATAGTCACTCTTTTGTGTACAGTTCTTTGCTGCCGCAAAAATCGATGCTCTAAATATTTTTGTGTTTAAAGGTTCTCTTCTTTCTTTGCTGTCTTTAGGATTATAGGCCTAATGGTGTATTGCTAGGTCAAAGATTATGCATAGCTTAGTGATTTTTTTAGGCGTAGTTCTAAGTTGCTTTCCAGAATGGCATTCTGTACCAACATTGAAACACTTTCCTCATTTGTAAAATAAGGAGATTTAATTAGATGAACTTTGATATCCCTTTCAGCTCTTGATCTATGATCTTTCCATTTTGCTACAACTTCTTTTTTTGTTTTCTGGTTCAATTTATTAAGTAGATTTTTATTGTTATATTTTATTTTTACATTTCCCCAAGTATGCCTTCCTTTCCCCCTTCTAGAGGGCCTTTGTTATAAGTAACAAAGTTATGGTTTAGCTATAGCAAGAACATCAATGTTGATATAATTAATTTCTTCCAGTAAGCTATCTACTGACTGAGATCCCTGGAAAAGTATGTTAAGTTTAGAGTGCCAATAGTTAAATCAATGTTATAGACCATCAAAAAACTGTGTGATTCTTTTTTAAAAAATTTATTTATTTATTTGTTTTTAGTATTTAACATTGACTTCTGTAAGATTTTGAGTTCTAAATTTTCTCCCTCCCCCTTCATGCTCCCCTCCGCAAGATGGTATGCAATCTGATATTGGCTATACATATACATTCATATCAAACATATTTCCATATTAGTCATATTGTAAAGAACAATTAGAACCAAAGGGAAAAAAAAAACAAACAGATAGAAAAAGAGAAAATAGTGTGCTTCGATATGCATTCAAACTCCATAGTTCTTTCTCTGGATGTGGATAGCATTTTCCATCATGAGTCTTTTGGAGTTGTCTTAGATCCCTGCATTGCTGAGAAGAGCTCAGTGTATCAAAGTTGGTCATTGAACAATGTTGCTGTTACTGTGTACAACGTTCTCCTGGTTCTGCTCACTTTACTCAGCATCAGTTCATGTAAGTCTTTCCAGGTTTTTCTGAAGTCCGTCTGCTCATCATTTCTTGTAGCACAATAATATTCCATTACATTCATATACCACAATTTGTTCAGCCATTCCCCAACTGATAAGCATCCCCTCAGTTTCAAATTCTTTGCCACCACAAAAAGAGCTGCTATAAATACTTTTGTATACGTGGGTCCCTTTCCCTTTTTATGATCTCTTTGGGATATAGACCTAGTTTTGGAATTGCTGGATCAAAGGGTATGCACAATTTTATAGTCCTTTGGGCATAATTCCAAATTGTTGTCCAGAATGGTTGGATCAAATTGTGTGATTCTTAATGCCTTCTGTCCCCTTTCCCCCTATTCTGCCAGTGTCACTTCAAAAGCAGAAGAGGTCCACCTAGGACTGGTGACCATTTTCTATTTCTCTTAGTTTCAGGGATTGCTATGGCCAAAGTGGGAATCACCAAGGGGCTATTGTGTTGGTGATGAGCCTCTCCATACTTTACTAGGCTTATCTTTTGTAAGCCCACATAGTTGATTGCTTGGACTGAACCTGAAGCCATTCCAGCATGGTAGAACCTGCTAGAGCTTTTGCTCTGCTGAAATTGCTGGTATATCATTTGATAAATGCACTAGGGAATTGCAAAACAAAGAAAGAAGGTTGTTGCCAACAGGAGGATCAGGAAATACTTCACAGAAGAGCTGCCTTTTAAAGAATAGATAGAAGCTCAACAGATGGAGATGGAGAGTAAAGGTATTCCATGGATAGAATCCTAATTTCCTAGAATTTTGGAATGGGCAGGGACCTTAGAAAACAACTAGTTCCAATCTTTCATTTTACAAATGACGCAACTCCTCCGTAAGACCTAGGGACATAAAGTGACTCATTCAAATGAACAGCCTGAGTGAAATCACAGGAGGATAAAAAAGTAGGTGTGCGTTTGGGGAACGTAGAGTTGCCCAGTTTTGCTAGAGCATAGAGTGGGTGAAATAATACGAGGGGAGGCTAGCAAGGTTAAGTCGATAAAAGCTTGTGGAGAGCCTTGAATGCCATGAATTTTACTTCTTGGTCTTGTCAGCTCCCACAGATTCAATTATTACCTCTCTGTAGATGTTTTTCAGATCTACTTATCTAGCCCTACCTTTTCTCTTAGCCTCTAGTCTCTCATCTCCACTCGCCTATCAGACATCTCAGGTTGGATGCCTCACGGACATGTTAGACTCAACGCTGGTCAATAATTATCTTCCCCTCAAACCTTCCCCTCTTCCTAACTTTCTTTTTTTTTCCAACCAAAGACAAAGTTTATTAGAATGTCCACCATATTGGGAAGACTCTTAAGGAGTCTAAACATTAGTGAGCTAGTGGCTAGATTGTGAGAATCTGAGCAGTGGCCCTGACTCTCCTGTTACTGGTTAGGGCACTACCATCCATCAAATCACCCAGGCTAACAGCCGAGGTGCTATACTCCACTCATCATTCTCTCTCACTCCCCCTGCCTCCATATCCAATTTGTTTCTAAGTGGATTCTAACTTCGTAACATCTCTCCAATGTTCCCCTTTCTCCTTTAACACTGCCACCATCCTGGTGCCACCTCATGCCTGACCTATTGTTATAGCCTTCTTATTGGCAAGTCTCTCTCTGCTCACTAACAGACCAGATAGATGTAATTCTAGCTCAATATCCTCTTTTTCTGAGGAGAGCCTCTACCCTCCACCTCCTACTTCCCCTTCTAGTAGGAAATAAAGAATCCCTAGGAGGGGGGGAGAGGTGGAGAAAAGGTTAGAGATGTCTATTCTGTCTCCCTTTGAGCCGCACAATGATACCCCATGCCACACGTAGGGGACAGCCTCCATACATAAGTACACTGAATAAGCAATAGAATCTCATGTTAACTACTCTGTATTTAACAGAGCAAAGAGAAAACAAAACAAAACCCAAGAAATTTATTAGACTGTGAGCTCCTTGAGAGTAGTGGGTGGAGGCTGGTTTTGTTTTGTTTTAGTTTTGGTCTATTGTCTTTCTTTGTATCCCTGGCACTTAGAGCAGTGTCTGCCACAAAGGCACTTGATAAATACTTGTTGACTGACTGACATTTTGACCCTTGGTCCAGTTTAACTCTACACTGCCCTCCTCTCTCAAGCCCCTTTATCCTATCAAATATCTTGCCCTTCTCCCTTCCCTCCCCACCAGCCCCTTGGATTATTCCCACTACATGCTGTCTCAGGGTCTTAATCATGTGCTCCTAAAGAAAATCATGGAACTGTGCTGACTACGTTCACTGCAAATTTATAGTATATGATTTTTTAATAGTATATAATTTCAATTGGATTTCAATCTCACTGCAGCAGGGCAATACTTTACATATCCCTAACTGACTCACTATTCCACTTTCTGCAGCAGCTTTTCCAAACCTTTTCATTCCTTCTCAAACCTCTCATGCCTTCCCCTCCCCATATCCTTTTATCTGAGAACTTTGCTTTATATTTCACTGAAAAAATTGTGGCTAGTCACAGAGAGTTCCTTCTTATTCTCATCTCCTATCACCCAGGTCCCTCCTGCTACTATATCACCCTTCACCCCTGTTTCATATGAAATGTGTCCTTCTTATTAAGGCACATTTCTCTACATTCACAAGTGATCTCATCCCAACTTATCTTTTCCAGTAGATTGCCTCCAAAGCAGCTGGTGGTGCAGTGGAAAGAGTTCTGGGACTGGAGTCAGGAAGATCTGAGTTCAAATCCAGCCTTAGACACTTGCTAGCTGTGTAAAACTAGGCAAGTCACTTAACCTCAGTTTCCTCAACTGGAAAAAGAGGATAATAATAGCATCTACCTTGCAAGGTTATTGTGAGGATCAAATGAGGTAATAGTTGTAAAAAAAAAAACACTTAGCATAATGTCTGATATGTAATAGTTGTCTCTCCTCTGGTGAAGGCTCTCATCACATTATACATGGACTACTGCAATAGTAGCCTGTTGGTTGGTTTCCCTGCCTTAAGTCTGTCCCTACTTTATTTATTTTTTTTGGCTAAGCAATGAAGTTAAGTGGCTTGCTCATGGTCACACAGCTAGTAAGTGTTATGTGTCTGGGGACATATTTGAACTCAGGTCCTCCTGAATCCAGGGCCAGTGCTCTATCCACTGTACCACCGAGCTGCCCCAAGTCTGTTCCTACTTTAGCCCATCCTCCACTCAGGTGTTAAATTTATCTTCCTGAAAACCAGTTCTAACCATGTTACCTCCTCTTCTCCTGTTCAATGAATTCTAGTTGCTCCCTATTGCTTCTAGGAACCAATGTAAAATACTCTGTTTAGCCTTTAAAGACCTTTGTAACCTGGCCCCTTTTTATTTTTCCAGTCTGCTTACAATTTACTATCTTCCACATTTACCCAGTGGCATTGGCTTTGTTGTTGTTCCTTGAACAAGACTCTCCATCTTCCACCTCTGATTAATTTTGTTCTGTCTTGCATGCCTGGAGCTCTCTCCTTCCTTCTGTCTCCCTCCAGGCTTTCCTGGCTTCCTTCAAGTCTTCCCCTCTGCAAGAAGCCTTACCCATTCCTTCTTGAACTTCATGCTTCATTCCAAGACTACCCCCAGTTTATCCTGTGTATGTCTTGTATGTGCAGAGTTATTTGTACAGCTCTGGTAACATCTTCTATTATATGTGAGATCTTTATATCCCCAAGGCTTAGCACAGTTCCCAGCACATAGTAGGTATTTAATAAATGCTAGCTGAGCAAGTACCTATGAGTACTCTGTTCCTTTCCAAGCCTAGTTAAGTTTCTGTGATGTTCCATATTGTTTTCTTTTTTTTTTTAGTTCTATATTAGTTTTGCTGATCTCAATTTACATCACTTGATATACGTCTTTCCATATTTACAAGTATTCACTTTTGCCATTCTTCTGTGGTACAATATTATTTCATTACATTAATATTTGTTTTTGTTCAGTCGCATCTGCCTTTTCGTGACCTCATTTAGGGTTTTCTTGGCAAAGATACTGGAGTAGTTTGCCATTTCCTTCTCCAGTTCATTTTATGGATAAGGAAACTGAGAGAATTATGGTTAAGCAACTTGCCCAGAGTCACACAGCTGATAAGTGTCTAAGGCTGGATTTGAACTCTGGTTTGCCTGACTCCAGGTCTGGCACTCTATCTACTGCACTATCTAGCTGCCCTTTACATTAATATACCATGAGTTATTGAGCCACTGCAGTTAAAGGCAAGTTGTAGGTGTTTATGAAGAATCAATGCCCCATGACTTGTATATTCTCCCTTTGTTTATTCTGATAAGACTTATTCTCCAAATTTCTCAGATAGTGATGATTATAACAGGCTGTCTCTTACTTTAGAATATGGAGATATGGTCCCATTCAAAACCATTGATTCATCAGACTTGCCCAATTAAAAGCCACTGGAAAATATCATGCAGGTGGGCAATAAGGACAACTTTCATAATGTTTTGTATTAGTTAATAGGATTATACATCTAGAGCTGGAAGGGACTTTAGATACCATGAAGTTTAAAACTTTTATTTTGCACATAAGGAAACTGAGATGCAGGGACATTAAGTGACTTGCCTGGGGTCAGTGTTGTTTTTAGTTGCCTGTGTATGCTTTGCTTTTGTGAACCATGACTGATACCATTGCTCTCTTTACCTGCCCCCGAAAAGAAAATAGAAGAAAGATTATTTTTGTCCTTAAGGATGAACTTATTTCTTTAAGGCATTTTATCAGCCATCAAAATTCCTACCTCTTTTAAAGGGCTGCCAGTCTCCTGTGCTCTGCTTCAGAATGTGACACTTCATGTTATCTCTGATCTCAGAGTTGACCAGGTAGAAGTACTGGCTAAAGTTCTCTCTGCATACTAGGTTTGAGATACAGTTTTGAAAGGATCCCATGGCATCTCAGATTGCTGCTTTGTCCTGTGGTTACCATCCCCTTTCCCCCCTTTACTTTTTTTAAAAATTTTTTAACTTTTGGCTGGACCGTGGCAGAAAGCGATTAAGATTATGACATTAACTGGTTATTATAGAACTGGGTCCTTTCCACTTTGACATCCTATGATCTGTGAATCAGAGAATACTCTTATCCAGAGAGTGCTAGAGAAAAACTAAAAATATTCTTGTTCTGTTTTTTGTTTCTTTATAATAATAATAAATTATAATATAATGATATAGAAAATGAGGTATTGAATTATATAATTAAATTCTATATTAATATCAATTATATTATTATAATTATAAATTACCTCATTAATATTAATTATATATTAATATAAATTTAAATTATATAAGATTATTATTAGTAGTGGTGGTAGTACCCCTGGGGTATAGTAAATCCAGATAATCTCCTAATTTGGGGAGTTTGAAGGTGGTAGGAGGAGGTACCTAGCAATTTGGTGGTTAAAAAAAATCCAGTCAACACTGGCTTGCAACTCTTCCTTCCTCACATCCTCTATCCTCCTCTTATGACTTCCCTAGGATATTTCTTTGTGATGATTACTGTTTGCCCCGCTTCTGTCTATCAATTATTATTTCTAATTGTCTGTATTCCAGGTCTTGATGGTCAAAGCTTCCACTAGTGTTCATTTTAGCCAGTTTTAGTTATGTATAAAAATGGTAAGGATAAAAATGTTCATTGTTAACACCTTTTGTAGTAGCAAAGAAGTAGAAACAAAATAACTGCCCATTGATTGGGGAATAGACAAACAAGTTGTGCTACATGAATGTAATGGAATATTACCATATTGTATGTAGTGATGATTAAAGAATTCAGAGAAGCCTGAGAAGACTTACATGAACTGATGCAGAGCAAAATAAGCAGAATCAGGAAAAAAGTATATGCAATGATGTAAATAGAAAACACTAAAAAAATCAAAAGTGAGTGTTCTGTAATTATAATCACCTAGCTTGACCCCAAAGAGGAGATGAGAAATGCATCTCTCTCCTTCTTTGCATAAACAGAAGATATGGGTATGGAACATAGCATATACTGTCTGGTTCATGGATGTATTAGTTTTACTGGACTACGTTCCCCACCCTACCCCTTTTTTCATTCTTGTTACAGCTCTTTCCCCTACATAGGGCTGGTAGGGGGTAGAGGAGTGAGGAAGAGGGATATATTTGGAAATGAATAAAAATTTAAAATTAAAAAGCAAACAAGGAGAGCAGGTTTCTTTACAAAGTTATCTGCCGTAAGACTTGCACCATTAGCTTTCCTGCTCCCAACTAAGGATTAATAATAATAATAATAATAATAATAATAATACATGACATTGATATATGCTTTACAAAGCTGCCTTCACATATATTGTCTCATTTGATTTTCACAACATATCTATGATAAAATAGGTATTATTATCCCATAGAGCTGGAGTTCTTAACCTGGGGTTTATGAACTTGTTTTAAAACTATTTTGATAACTATATTTCAATAAAAATAATTTTCCTTTGTAGTACTATGTATTTCATTTTATACTTTTAAAAACATTATTCTGAGAAAGGCTCCTTAGGTTTCTTCAGATTGTCAAAGGGATCTGAGACAAAAAAGATTAAAAAATCATAGAATTTTTGGTCTGGAAGGGACCCCACAAGTCATCTAATTCAACTCTATTTACATATAGGCAAACTGAGCCTAAGCCCAGAAAGCCTTCTTTTCAGTCCCAGATACCCAAACTATCTTTCTGTCAGCTCCTTGAGAGTAGAGGTTGTGGCATTATTTGTCTTTGCATCCTCCAATTCAGGTCTCCCCAGAAAGGTACAATGATTTGGCCAAATTCACAGATAGTAAGTGGCAGAGGCTGGATTCTAATCTATTCCGATCAATTCCAATTCCAATCTTTGACTCAGGAGTCAGTGCTGTTCTCATCTCATCACACTGCTTTGGATCATCCCACCACACAATGAGGCTTCTATTATATAATACAACTATTTTTATTTCTAATGTACATTTAAACGAGGCTACAGGGAGTAAAGACGCTATGTGAAAGATATATTTTTTCTTTTTCCTTTTTCCTTTGTGAGTACTTGATTACAACTTTAGACAACTTGTTGAAAAATCTTAAGCAAAGTGCTTAGTTTAGCCCTACGACTTAAAAAACTACCAAAATTCTGGAAGGACAAAGGAGAGGCAGAGAAGAGGAAAAGTAATAGGCATAGGTAAGAAGGCAAAGTAATTATCCGAATATATTGTGGTTCAGTGTCTATAAGTGGTAACAAAGGAAGAGAAATAATAGTGGTAATATTTGGCCTCCATAAAATTGGATATAACATTAATCTGGTGAGTTACACACTCATTAGCTATAGAGCTAAACTAGGCACTTAGTTGTTCAAGATTTTCGGCAGGATGCCTGAAATTGTTATGCAGACTGGAGCACCCCCTCTATACTCATTAAAAAAATATCTATCTTTCACATCTTGATGGAAGCCTCAGTCCCCATAGCCTCATCTGACTGAGCTATCCAGAAATAATAATAGTTGTATTATGTAATAATAATATTAATACTAATGCACAGCACCTGTCTACTGAGACTCTCAGAACATTTTGCCTTCCACTGTACTTACTAAAGAAGACTAAGTGCCAATGGGGACAATTGGGATTTAGACTTCTGATTGTGGAAGTCAGGCTATTTTGAAACTGAGGATTCTACCATTAAGCTACCCCTCAAGTTTTTGCATAACATGATTTCCCCCTGAAACAGCAGCTGCCTTTTAAGAAGCATTGTTAAAACAGATGATAAACCTCCAGGTGTGGAACAAGCCAAGGCACAGAGGCAAAACATGGCATTTGAACGAAGGCTCATTGTTTCCAATCTGTTTACAGCTTCTGTTTAACATGTGCTATTAATAGGAAAACCATTTAATTTCCTAGGACTCTGCCACACTTATAGGAAAGTGTCATTGAGAGCCAACTTGAGTTGGAGGATGGCAGTACATTATGTGGATCTATTCAGCATAAGGTTCTTACTAATTGTGAAGTCTATTGGCACTGGACTCCTGCTCTGTTTACTTCTCCTCTTGCAAAAGATTTCAATGGCAAGTCGGGATCTTAATTGACTGGATCAGGGCTACTGTGATCAATCTGGGCAAAGGCCATTTCTTCATAGTCTGCATTTGGCCACAACTGTGGTCTCCACATTCATGCAGATTGCCACTGACTATCTGTCCATTTTCTATGGCCAGTCCAATGGCTTAGGAATAGAACTTCTGAATGGAATGAGTTTTATGGGGCAGGTAAGGACACCTAAAGAAGGTCAGTGCTTAGGAACTTGATTTAGTCACTGATATATCTTTAATGTATAAGAGACTTTCATAACATGCAGTCTTGGGAGCCTTAATGGCCTTGTTTCACATACCTGGGATCATAATTATTTGGGAGAATCGTTCCAATTTACTAAAGCAGGAGTGGGGCATTGTTTTTATTGATCTGGTATCTCATTGATGTGAATATTCCCTCCATTGATGCAGATTGCAGCCCATCTTTGCCTTTTTATCTCACGCAATTCTTGACTATATTCTTTCCTAGATCCTTCACTACCACTGTGCTGAAGGTCTTCCTCAAGGGCTTTTTAGATATCAAGAGTAGCAAGGTTTTATCTCTACTTTGTTAAAAAAAAATCAGGTCAGTTTGACATAAGTTCCTTCAATTTCCCATCTGCAACTCTCAACTTCTCTGTCTTCTCCTTCCAGCCATTCTCAGCGGATGAGGGGGCCTAACTAACATGATCCCATTCCCTCCCATCTCCTTTAGGCTCTTACTCTATCAATTACCTCTACTCAACCCTCATCTTTGGCCTTGCCCTTCTCAATTTGGCCCTTTCATCTTTGCCTACAAACTTGTTCAGGTTTCCTGTCTCCTGAAAAATAAAGCTCTTATCTTAACCTTGCCATTATCTGAAGCTATTGAAAAGGGAGCATATTCTTGCTGCCTCTACTGCCTTACAACCCACTCACTCCTTAAGCACATGCTCTCACCACATTTCTTCACAGTTTGGCTTCCATCCTCACCCCTTCACTAACACTGTTCTTTCTAAAGTCTCTAAATGACCTTCTTCCTGCCAGTTCCAAAGGTCTTTTCCCAGTCCATATCCATGTTGACATTTCTCCAGTATTTGACACTATTAATTATTGCTTCTTGGTCTTCTCTCTTCCCTTGAACTCTGTGTCATTGTAATCTCATGTTTTTTATCTCTGTCTATTCTACCTCTTTCTGTCTCCTAGATGAGGCTGTCTATTGTTGGCGCTCTGTTCTATCTACATTCTCTTTCTTGGCAACCTTAACCATTCCCGAGACTTCAGTTACCTCTATGCAGCTACAAGGATCTAAAGCTATAATTTCCAACCTTAACTTCTCTGAGCTACAGGCCTGCATTTTCAAATGTCTGCTTTCTGGACATCTTTATCTGGGTGCTTAGCTTTCATCTAAAACTCTGTATGTACAAAACTGCATTCCTTCCCCTGAAACCTGCTTCTCCTCTTAACTTCCCTGTTTCTGTTGATAGTACCCCATTTCTCCCAGCCACCTGGTTTTTTCTGCCCCTCCTCACCTTCCTATACCTAATGAGTAGACATGTCCTATTGGTTCCCTCTCTGTAGCAGTTCACAATCTATGTCCCCCTTTCAACTCAGACTTATCAACTGAACTATTTTAACAGCCCCATAAATGGCCTTTTATTATATATTATATTACATATTATATATTATATATCTGCTTCTTATATGCTCTCTCTCCAAGCCATCCTTCACACTGCTGGGAGAGTAATATTTTTCATGCACTGATATGAACCTGTCTCAGAAACCTTTGTTGGTTCCCCTTGCTTACCCAAATAAAGTACAGACTCCTTAACTTAGCATTCAGGGCCCTTCATAGTTTAGCTCCAATCTCCTTTTCCAGCCTTATCACCCACTACTTCCTTTGATGAACTCTATATTCCAGCCATACTATACTTGTCAACATTCAGTGAGCTCATTCTACCCCTTTCCAGCTCTATATCCATGCATTCTGTTGCCTATACTTAGAATGACTCTAAGATATCTACCTATTGGAATCCTTCTAATCCTTCAATGTCCAACTTAGGAGACACTTCCTCTGATTTCTCCAGCACAAGAGATGTCTCCTCCTTAAATCTCTGTTTGGACTTCTAAGTTCTTAGAGTGTTAAAACATAGTTGTCTTTCTATTATTGTATTTCCCTACTAGATTATGAGTTCATTGAGGGCAAGGACACCTACAATTTCATCTCAGTCTAATGGAGGTGGATGTTCAAATATACATCATGTTCAAATATTCCCTGCCTGATTCCTACCCAATTATGTGGAAACTTTGGGGAGCTGAATTCCAGCTATGAGTGGCTCTGTGGTGATGAAAAGTCCTCTACTTGGCTGAGGAGCTGGAAAATTGATTCAGGTGTTACTGAGCCAGAATTAAATAGATGCAAAAGGGGCAACCCATTCCTTCATTGCTCCCTTTTCTTCCTGGTAGCAAGTGGGATTACTCTCAGCTGCCAAGTGATGGAAGAGTAGCTAGCCGTATCTCCTTATCTGGCTGCCGTGTGTCCAAGAAAACCCAAAATGAGGTCATGAAGAATCAGATGCAACTGACAACAACAAATGTTAACATAATGAAATAAGGTAGTGCCATAGAAAAATGGCAAAAGTGAATACAAGTAAATATGGAAAGACATATATCAAGTGATACAAATTGAGATCAGCAAAACTAATATAGAACTAAAAAAGGAAAACAGTGTTGACTATCACAGAAACTCAACTAGGCTTGGAAAGGAACAGAGAATTCATAGTTACTTACGCAACAAGCATTTATTAAGCGCCTTTTATCAAACCAGGAACTGTGCTAAGTGTTGGAGATATAAAGAACATCTCACAGAATTACAGGGAATATTACAGGAGTTGTACAAATAACTCTGTGTATACAAGATATATGCAGGATAAACTGGGGATAGTCTCAGAAGGAAGGCATGAAGCTTAAGAAGGAATGGGGAAACTGGAAAGACTTGCATGAACTGATGCTGAGTGAAGTGAGTAGAACCAGAAGAACATTGTACACAGTAACAGTAACATTGTGCAATGACCAACTTTGATAGACTTAGCTCTTCTCAGCAACGCAATGATCTAAGACAATTCCAGTTTTACCCCGGTGCTCAGGAAACATAGTGCCTGGCACATAGTAAATACTTAATAAATGCTTTCCCCTGCTTTTCTTCTTTCCTTCCTACCTAAGTATTCTTGACTCCTAGGTCTCCACTACACCACTCTGTCTCTTGTGTTACCCAGAGTCTCCACAAAAGAGACAAATGGTCCATTGTAAGATTTCAGAAAATAAAAGAGCTACTATACATTCATTCACTCAGCAATTATGTATTGGGCACCTAATAGGTGCCAGGTGCTGTGGGGAATTTTTTTTCTATTTGGATGATCTTTTCACAAATGTGGTGAACTTTAGGCATGGAATTTTCCATTGAAGCAACTCCTCTGTGACTTTTTTTTAGTTGTCTGGGGTATATTCAAGAAGTTAAGTGACTTTCCCATAGCCAGACCAGTAGTATTTGTGCCATAAGCAGAATTTGAATGCAGTTATTCCTGCCTCCAAGATCAGCCCTCTATTCACCATGCTGAGTTCCTCTCTGCAATGAAACAGATGTCTTAGAGTCTGTCCCTGTCCTTGTCCCTATAAGACTTTACAATTAAATTGGAGAATAAATAAACACGAACAACTACAGTAAATGGCAACTCGTGGCAAGCACCCTAAGGGTGGTACAAATGAGATACAATAGCTAGCATTTATGAAGCACCTACTCTGTGTCAGGCACAGTGAGATAGATCTTTTGATTCATTTTTTCTCCTACTTTTAGGTGAATTCGTATTCTTAGATGGGAGTGCCCATATTACCTGGTGGATTTGGGAGATATCAGAAGTCCCATTGGCCACCAGAATGCTGGTGATTGAGGTATCCCCTGGAGCAGCAATGGACAAAGACAGCATCAGAATACGGAATGAGAGACACACGCAGTGAGAGCTACCTGAGAAGAGCAGCAGCTTCAGGGAGTGGGATCCCTTGCACTAGAAAGAAGTGCAGGCTGTGGATTCACAAGGCTCCAGCTGACTTGCCTGCCCAAAAGTGAGCTCCATGTAGAGGACACTTTGTGAGGACTCTGTGAATGGACAAAAGGACTTCTAGCGCCAGAAGCTTGGAGGTGCCTCTTTCTCCCATGTGTTCTCTATATGTATGCCTCACTGTACTTTAAGTTTGAACCCATTCTCCCTATTCTCTCCCATGATTTGAAGGAAATGTTTTGTACTAAATTGCTCTTTTTGTATCTTCCTAGTAAATCCCTCTTTCAAAATAGCGAATGGACTCTGGCAGACTGAGAATGGGGATGTGTAGGTGGGGGCTCAGGAATTACCATAGTAGAAGCCTCAGCCCTCATGGCTACCCCTAGATCCCTGAGGAGCGTAGACAGTTGTTCTGCTGGGGACTCAACCTGTGAACTCATGTCCATTGAGGGAATACCCAGAGGAATTGCTATATTTGTATCCCTAGCACCTAGCATAGTACATTTCACTTATTTATTGTTTAATAAATGTTTATTGAGTTGAATTGAATGAGGGGCTTGCCTTGAGAACCTCTAAGTTTCTTTTGGCTCTTAAGGTCTGACATAAATGTTTGTCTTAACTTTGGGGACCTAGAGGAAAGTTTTTCTGTTGTGCACCTTGTAACTATTCCTGGGGTCTCTTAAGTACAAAAATGTACAAATAGTCTACCTCTGAAGGGACTGTTAGAAGGTCTAGACATAGGCATGCAATGAAAAATAAAACAGACAAAAATGGCTGACTGTCAGGTGGATGATAGCGCTATGGTGCGGTCATCATAGAACAGTATCCTTTCTTCAAGTGTGTAACTTCAGAAACTTAATTTTATTAATTCCATCGGGGGTATTGTAACTCTGAAATTTCTTCCTTTCCTTCAAGCTGCAGAAGACTGATTTCTAAATAAAACTACAAATATCACATTTTATGATTGGAGATATAGCTTGCTACTGACTGAATAGTCATATCTACTACCCAGTTTCTGGGGAGCTAGGAGACTGAATTTCTAATCAGAAGGTTGCTTGATGAGCATAGAATCAGAGCAAAGAGGGTTGTGGAATCCTTGAGAAATATTTCATCTAAGCTGTGATGGAGCCTAATGAATTATTCATGCCCTATTATAAAGCATGCTTGGTATAGTGGAAAGGGTACTGGAGAGGGAATGAGAAGATCTAGGTTCAGGTCCTGGCTCTGTGACTTAGTAGTTGTATGACTTGTGGTACATTGTTTAACTAAGGATCACAGATTCCTAAAGCTAGAACTAGCACAGATCTTGGGGGCCCTCTAGTTTTATCCCTTCATTTTATAGATGAGGAAACTGAGGACCAGCAAAGTTAAGTCAGGATTGTATAGTGTATCAAGCATTAGAAACAGGTGCTCTTTCCACTGAATCTCGTTTCTTCCATTAATCTACAAAATAGGGGTGTGTAGGACGTGGAATAGATCAGGGGTCAGCACACTATGGCCTGAGGGCCTAATCTGCTCTACTGGTTATTTTTGTATGTTCTATGAGCTAGGAATGGTTTTTAAATTCGTTCCTAGGCTGTACAAAAACAGGTGGTGGGTCTTACGTAGTTCTGAACCCTGAACTATATAGATGATGAGGTTCTTTCTAGATCTAACTGTATAATCCTGTGCTTCTCACTTGGCTTCTGCAGAGAGAGATCCATGGAGTTCATCAGAAGATAAGGAATCCCCTCTGTCACATTATGTACTTAACCTTAGTCTCTGGGGTTCATTACCTGTGAGTAGAGCCTTTGCTCACTTCTCACCCAGGGAAAGAGGGTAGGTGCTTTGGGGAATGTTAGACTCAGGATATAGAACCAAATGTGAGTAGGAAAGAGCATTAAACCAAAACTAACTGTCCCTGCCCCTCTCCTCATTGTTTTAGCTGTGGAATTGCTATTTCAGCTGTGGTCTGGGATCAGGTGTGATTCTGATCACATTGAAAAGGGGGGAAGGAGGTAAACTAGAGGGGAGTCAGTCAGAACTAAGGAGATGTGGGTAGTCATGGGAGGAGCACAGCTGGTGATTCAGAACATTCATCATCACTATCATAATTAAATACACGTGTATATGGAAGCCATCCTGTGGTGGGCACTGGACAAAGGAAGATAAAGAGATGTGGTTCTGAGACAGACAACACTAACTCTGACACTTAAAGGGGCATGGACAACAATAAGCGCTGAATAGAAGAGAGAAATGCATTTAATGGGACAATGTGTGAAGAATGAGTCTCAAGGGCCTATATTTGAGAGGGGAATTGCTGGCTCTGTTCTAGAGTCCCAGGGGCTGCCCACTTGCTGGAGGTTCCAGAAAGGGGATTTTTTGGTCTGGTATGGGTTGGTCTAGATGTTTATTTTCAGCTCCGAGATTCTCTGGGAAGGCTATTGTAGAGGAGATGGGATTTTAGAAATTCCTTTGAATCATCAAACACATTTATTAAATGCCAAGGATAAGTAAGGAAGGGAATAAGCATTTATATGGCACCTACTAAGTGCCAGGCGC
The DNA here is from genome assembly GCF_900497805.2 of Vombatus ursinus. Classification (NCBI taxonomy): domain Eukaryota; kingdom Metazoa; phylum Chordata; class Mammalia; order Diprotodontia; family Vombatidae; genus Vombatus; species Vombatus ursinus. The sequence goes on along the minus strand of NW_020954576.1, from coordinate 81,541,795 downwards.
TGTGCTAAGTGCTTTCCAAATATTATCTCATTTGATCTTCATAACAACTCTGGAAGGTGGGTGTTATTATTATCCCCATTTTACAGTTGAGGAAACTGAGGCAAACAGAAGTCACACAACTAAATAAGTCTGAGGCTGGATTTGAATTCAGATTTTCTTGACTTTAGGCCCTAGCTCTCTATCCATTGCATCACTTAGCTGCCAAGTGCGTACCAGGCCCTACATCGGGCAAAGAATTCAACAATCCCTATTTCAAGGAGCTGAGGGAAAGGAGACAGCTTGGGGAAACTGGAACTGAAGGAAAGACTTTCTGGGATTAGGAATCATAGATTTAGAGCAGGAAGGCCTATAGAGGCAACACAATCCAACTCCCTCATTTTATGGATGAGGAACTGTCTCAGAGAGGGTAAATTACTTACCCAAGTTCACAAAGCCAGTATTCATCACAGGCAGAACTTGAACCAAAGTCTTACTAATTCCAGGGCCACTTCTCTATCCACTCTTACATATCTCCTGGAATTTGAGAGAAGGTTTGATGGTAGGAGTCAGATAACTGGACATATCAGGATAACTCTGTCCATAACCTTGAGAAGTAACCAAAGTATGGATTTTTAGCAGAAAGGACATTGAGAAAGGAGGTAGGAGGGCCAGTTTTTGTTTGGGTTTAGCCTCTAACTCTCTGCATGACATTGGTCAAGTCACTTCACCTCTGTGGTCCTGTTTCCTCTTCTATAAAATGATTAAGTTGGACTAGATGAAGTCTAATTTCTTTTCTACCTCTAACATTCTATGATTGTAGATCTGTGGGATATTCATAGAATAGAATTAAGAAATTTCTAGTGGCTTGAAACTTTCTGTTGAATGGAATGAACACAGTTTCACTTTGGAGCACTAGTAAAGTAGACAGAAGGCCTGTAAGCCCACCTCTCAGAGTTATCTATAAATACAAAGATATCTCCCTCCTAGTTATAGTTACTTCTCTGACCCATACTTAGGAGATCCTGGGACTAAGGTGTGGGTATCTAAAAGAACCTTAGGCCTTTTCATCTCAGTAGATAGAGGTCTCATGACATAGATGGCATAATGCCAAAACTAGCTTCTAAACAGAACCAACTGGAAGAAATACAGAGCAGATGTGCCAGGAAAAGATAGAACAAATCAACCCCACCTTGGAAACGTGGGAAAAAGGCTCACATTATATACTTAAACAGTTCATTTTAATAAAAGAGTGTGCCTATTGTTTGGGGTCCTACTCAAAACAAAGCACAGCAAAAATCTGATTCCATAGTAAGCATTCCTGATCACACCAGCCAGAGCCAAGGTGAGATCTTGGGCAGCTAGGTGGTGCAGTGGATAGAGAATAAGGCCTGGAGTTAGGAAGACCTGACCTCAGATACTTCCTAGCTGTATGAGCCTGGGCAGGTCACTTAACTTCTGCTTAGATCAAAAGATCTATCTATCTATCCATCCATCCATCCATCTATCTATCTATCTATCTATCTATCTATCTATCTATCTATCTATC